>NC_058130.1:624724180-624762477 GCF_016433145.1 Gracilinanus agilis
TCTCTCTCTCTCTCTCTCTCTCTCTCTCTCTCTCTCTCTCTCTCCCCCTCTTTCTCTCTCTCCCTCTCTCCCCCCTTCGCTTCTGCACACACACATATACATACATACACCGACACACACGCACATGCACACGCGCACGTCTTAAAGGAGACCGCCCTTAAAAGGCTTCACCGCTACTGTACCTCTCACTGTAAAAGAACAGGAGAAGGATTCAATGACTGCCCACCCCCATCGCGTGGACCTCTTAGCCATCACCCTCCTTATTGGGACCCTTTGCCCTTTCGTCTCGTTCATCCTTGCCAAGCTCTGCACCTAGGAACAAGTGCTCCCCTCCCACGCTTTGCTCCTGTGGAGCTAAGGATGGATGTCTTGGTGACTGTGGGGGTGGGGTAGGGTGGGGTAGGGTGGGGGTGGGGGTTGAGGGAGACTCAGACTTTGTGCTAGAAAGCGCTTATTGTCCCTGGTAATAGTCTGTACTGGAAGCTTAGGGATGAGTGGAATCGGGAGGGGCTTCCAAAAATCGGCGCAGTTTTGGGGCTCAGATTTGGTGCTGGGCATTGCAGGTTTAGAAAGCAGGAGGGAGCAACGTGGCTTGGAAACTTTGTTGGCTCCCTAAGTATGGCCTTGAATTACCCTGCCCCACCCCCAAGGGGCGCAGGGAGTTGGTAGACCTGTGAGGAGGTTCTGAGGCACTGTAGTGGTGGGGGGAGGGGGGCATAAGACAAGTCTGGAATGATGTGAAAAAGCTGGAACTATGGTAAAGACACCTCACCTCCACACTCTCCACCCCACAACCGAACACACACACGTAGACACCCCAGGGAATCAGGGCAGGAGTGCTTGTGGAGGCAATTAGCAGGGGAGGGTGAAGGGCTCTCTGGAGAGACAGGCTAGCAGCCTGAGAGAGGGAGGCAGGAGACTGCAGGCTGAAGAGGAAGGCAATGAGCGCAGCCAGAGGAAAGGCAAACAGAGCAGCTGGTATTGGCGGGAGAAAGAGGGAGAGCGCAGACAGAGCGGGGGAGAAGCAGGCAGGCGTGAGGAGAGCTCCAGGCGAGAGGGGGAGGTGGCTGGCAGGAGGAGATGGAGTGAGGACCCGAGAACTTTGGGGAAGATTGCCAAGGAAAATTGGTGGAGCAATGAGAGGCAACGGACAGGGGTGGCAGCAACTATCAGCTGCTGACAGGTAATATAGAATGCCAGGAAAGGAAAAGGGGGTTTAGGGATAAGAGCAGGTATCTTTGGGGTTACAAAACCACAGGACTTATTCTTGTCTGTGGCAGTGAAGGAAAGAGGAACCAACAGGAAATAGGGACTTCTAGGGACAGCCAAGGTGAGACTAGGTATGATTTAAGGCTGTAGAGGAGTTTATTCCCTAAGTGGAGAAAGAACATGAAAAGTGAATTGTTAGGAAGACATATTTAGAGAACTGATAACTGTGAGGGGAAAAAAAAAAAAAGAAAGAAAAGACAAAGGGTTGTTCGTTGGTTAGCATATTACTATCTTTTTTTTACATGATTCACTTAAGTATAATGTTGGGCTGTTGTCATTTGTACAGTAAGTGGAAATAAGTTAGGTAGGACTGCTATAGTTTTTGCTTTCTCAAGCAGTAACCACAGGCAATATTGGCATCTCATGCAAAATGTGACCCAAGATAATTGTCTCCTACATATTGAGTCATAGTAAATGAACATTTACTGAGTGCTTGCCTGTTCTCTTCTTTGTGTCTTGGCTGAAGCAGTTTCCCAAAACTCTAACACCTTCCTCCTCTGATAATTGTAGCCCATGACTTTTTTTTTTTTTCCAGGCACAGGTTTTCTATGATATGGCCCACTTCTCCAAATCCACACTGATTTCTTCTTTGCAGGAGCTGATATGAAAAGAATTTCTGGATCCTATATTCCAGATTAAAGAAACTGATCTGGTTTAGATAAGGAGGGATTATTTAATGGAGTGCTTTGAATGATAAATTAAGGAAGACCTGTCTCACCTCAGACAAATACTGCTTATGTGATTGGACCGTAAGTCTCTTAAATTCTCACATCTCTAGGTAACTCTCTCAGCCTATAAATTATACAAAAGGTACAGATCTGCATTGGTAGTTGGGTATATTCTCACCCAAGAGTACTTAAATCGATGTAATAAGTCTAGTTCCAGTCTCCAAACTTTTATCTTCACAACAAAACATAAACTACTCTTACCTGGCAGCAGGAGTAAAGTGAAACTAGAACAGAAAGTTTATTCTCAAAGCTTCCAATCTAAAAGACATCGCAAGAGCAGAGAAAAGCAAGATTCGGTGAATGAATATTTCTCAGGCTCTCCTGCACAATTTTTGGTTCATTAATTGACAATTATGTTAAAACAACAAAATTCAACAGATGCAAGAATTCCTATGGTCTCAAAAGTAAGTGAGACTTCAGGGATTGGATAACAGGCATCTATGATTTTAAAGTGGCACTATGTCCCTATTCCAAGAAAGAATCTTAAGAATGTGGTTGGGAGAGAAAGTCTGGAAATAAAGCAATTGCCTAATGAATTAGGGCAAATGACCTACTGAATATCCTGGGTTTATGAAGATTCCTTACTACTGCTACTCTGAATTATTCATTAGGTCTTTAGAGACCAATTCATGATGACCGAAATGGAAGAGAATTATGAAAAATAAAATGGGGACTTTAATTCTAAGATTTGCTTAAAGATTCAATAGAAGTGAGTTCTGCAGTAGAGGGAAACCATGATGAAAGTGAAGGCCCAGTTTTGGAAATAAAATAAGTTATTTGGTAATAAAATAAAAGACTATGAAAATGATACAAGTAATTCATATGGATTTGATACAAGGGGCCAAAGATACTATAATACAGGCATTGTAACAGAAAGTCTTGAACTACTGAATTAAAAGTGGGAAGACATGAATACTACTAGTTTCATCATTACTTCTTATTAGCTGCTTGATTAAATCACTTGGTTTCTGAAGGATTATTAACATCCTATTATGTACCTAAAACTGTGCTAAGTGCTTTATTTCTCATTTGATCCTCATAAAAACCATGAGAAGTATTATTATTATCCTCATTTAACTGTTGAGAAACCCAAGAAAGACAAAGATTAAGAGATTTGGCTAGGGTTACACAACTAAGAACTGAGGATGGTTTTGAACTAAAGTCTCTCTGGACCCTAGGCCCAGCCTTCTGTCCATTTCCCAATCTGCCCATCTCACAAAGATGAGAGGAAGACAGAGACAGAGACAAAAAGAAGAAGGGAGGGGAGAGGAGGGGAGGGCAGTATGGGTGGAGAGGGAATTAATTATTTCAATTGGTTCCCTTTGTGACCTTATATGTTTTATTTTTTACATTTAAAAGCATTCTGAGAAGGATCAACAGACTTTCTCAGGCTGCTAAGGAAACTAGATAATCTCTATGAAGTCTCTTCCAGCCCTAAATTGTATAAATTTATGGATAAGAGCTCATGAAATAGTGATAGGATCCCTGTAGACTTCAGACTTATTTCAAATTAAAAACAACAACAACAAAAAACAAACAAACTCCTGGTTTCAATTTGGTTTAGGGGTAGGCAATCCATCATCACTCAAGCCCAGATTTCTCATTTTACAGATAAAGAAAATGAGGCACTAAAAGGTTAAATGACTTGCCTGAAGTCATAAAGACTATAATAAACAAGCAACAATTAGATTCAAGCTCTGTCTTCAGGCTCCAAAGTCCTATGTCTTCTCCACTGAACAAGACTGTCCCTCCACTTAGAAAGAGCATTAAAGTAGGATTCAAGGAGTCTGTTTCTCTTCTAGTTTTGCTAGTTGTGTGACTTTAATCAAGATATTTGACCTTTCTAGGAATCCAGCTCCTAATCTAGAATATAAGGTGATTGAATTCTGGATCCTGTAACTATAGTAGCAGAGGCAGGTAATAAAACTCAAATTTTTTTTAGTCTTTCCAGGACTTTTTCTTTGATATCATGCTGTCAACACAGGAGCTAGACTGTGTGAGTGGTAGATATCTTGCTTTAATTTTAAAGAATTTTTCTAATAATACAAAACGTCAAGAACAAGTTTCCATCAAAAATGAAAAATCCTAAAACCAGTGGAGAGACTCAGGTTAGTAATCACTAGATTTAGTATCACTAAATCCCAGGGAAATTACAACTGAATTAACTCCACTATTTTATATTTTCAGTTTCCATGTAGCTTCATTTGGAGGGCCTCAATTCTTATGGTATTTGTAATATTCAACATTTAAAAGTCAAAGTCTTCACAAATGGTTACAGCTCAGATTTAGTGGTGTTTTTACAATGAGTTTGAAGCTGCCAATTTGCCATTTGGCCCTGGCTGTGGGCTTGTGGAAATGCAATTAGTAATCGGTTAGGTGTTTGTTATTATACTCTCATTTTCCTATATCTCTGTCTTTTTATGACTCAGAGATGAGAAATTCTTTTCCTAATCTCCTAGGAATGTGAATTTTCGGGGTTGGTCATTGAAATAGTTTATAAATTTCTTTAGGACTCAGTTGTTTTCCTATTTACAGTAACTTAAAGAGAGTAGGTATTAAATTGGAAACAAGAGCATTGGTTCTTGAGTTAGAGGACTTAGATTCAAATCTTGTTCCCAAGGCTTACTACCTGTATGACTTGGAACAAATCATGGGACAGTCCTTGGACCTAAGTTTTCTCAACTATAAAATAAGAGCACTATACTACTATAAATGGCCTATGGAGCATTTTAAAGCCGTGGAAATATCAAATATATATATATATATGTATATATATATATATATTTCAAGTCATAGAGAAACATGCATATATATTCCTAAAAAGAATAAATTCTGTTGATATTACATATTGTAAAGGAGTTGGGGGGAGAGGAAAAATAAAACAAATTAAAGAAGCTGATATATAAAAGTAAGAGAATGAGTTACATACTGATTTGTGCACCTTATTATAACCAAATGAAACAAAATTATTTTAAATAATCCATGATAAAATTCTTTGAGCCAAGTTTATTGTTGAGTGAGGTATTCCCTTCAAAGTAAGTTAGAGACTTTTGAAAGATAGTGAAACCTTTTCATTTACTGGAATGCCATTTAATGTGCTTTCCTTTCCAAATAACAGTGCAACCCTCTCACCGGAAACATTTGCTTTGGAGATGTTTTCCCCTATTTCTATAATGATAAATGAACATTCTGATCTACCCCTGATCACCAATGACTTACATATATAAAATGGCTATTCGAAATTTGTGAATGAATGTAATTATTTGGAGTACATAAAAACTGATCTGACCCCCTTGGTACCTTTATTATGATTTCCTACCTAAATGAATTAACCAGTCCCAAATGAAAATAACATTTACTAGCAATAGTTACTTAAAATGAATTCTCAGTGGCTAGAATTAATGACTTTTCCAAGAATATTTCTACATCTTTGGGAGTTTATTAAAAATGTTTGTGAGGCAACTACTCTGTGTAGTGAAATATACTAGTACTTTGGAAGACTTTGAAATATCTGTAATGCCTGCTATGAAGATCTTATTGTTACTTTGCTGTCTATGTTAGGATTCCTCATTTAAATCCGTAATTGTGGGTGTTACCTAAGATCATCCTTGAATTTCTGCCATTCTCCCTTTATATCAGCTTTACAAAATCATTTCTTCTATTCATGAATCAATAATATTCTAATGACTTCAAGTGCCAATGCTATGCTGATTACTTTCCCAATGTGTATATTGAGTCATGGCTACCAGTTCCAGAATTCTAGTCATGCTCATGCTGCTTTTCACTCACACTCATTATGTTCAAAATCAAACTTATCTGCTTCTTCATCAAAGTGTCTCCTCTTTCCCAGTCAACTTTCCTATTTCTGCCTTTGAATTCTCTTTTGTTATTCCCATAATACATATAACCTCAGCTTCAGAACCTCTCCAACAAACACAAATATTGTTACTGCATCTTCAAGAAGGAATGGAATATTGCCTGTATGCCACATCTTGGCATTTAACTCTCTTTTACATCCTTTTTTTTCCTACATGTTCAGGTCTTAATCTTGTTAACCAAAAATATGTTACTTGATAGCAAAAGCTATGTTTCATATTCCATTTGTTTTCAATAGTGTCTACAAAAAAATGCAACCCACATAAAGTTGCTCCATACTCAGAAAATTGAAATATATCCCTAACTAATATGAAATGGAAAATATTTCTTGGGAAGTTCTATAAATTAGATAACCCAGAAAATGTTGAAAGTTATGATAGGAGCAAATGATGCATTTGTATATGATGGGAAAAAATTTCTCCTGCACTCTTAGTATAAATGAATTTGTATAAAGTATAAAGGATAATAATTTTTTTTCTAAATTTCTTTCTCTCATTTTTTCCAGATGAAAAAACGGGAGTATTTTCCTTAGTTTTGTCTTCCTCCCTGCTACAAAAAAAGCTAACGTATCCAATATCTTCTGCAAAGGAGTACTGTTTAATTTAAAAAATAAATTTACCAGCAAAGAACTTTTATTGAATCCCCAAGTCTTTGATATTTACACAGGAAAAGACTACGAAAATATATCCAGAATTAAATAATATTCTCTAAAAATGCTATGTTTGTAAATTGCAACATTTCTCTGTGTGTTTTCCACTATCATTCTTTTTTTTGTAAATTTTCATAGAGGGCTTATAAAACATACTGACCTTCCATAGTAGATGACTTTCTCTGACTTCTATTTTTCCACCTCCTTTTCTAGTCATATATTTCTTCAAATATATAGTTTATTCCACTTTTGATTTGGTAACAGGATTTATTATATGGACACACATCAACATCCTTTATTATGTTTTTAATTCTCCCAAGATCTTGAAGTTCAGTGATTCCTAATCATGTAGTTTCATATTCTGTAGTATAATACTAAAGAAGATTTATTCAAGAAGACTATCCACTAGGTGTCTGATGTGGAGGTGAAAGGACAGTCATAGATACCTATAAATCCACATAGTAAGGTATGGAGGGATTTCAAGATATCATTGACTGAAACACTGACATATATGTACATAGGTATAATCATTGGTCTTTTGAAACATTGGAATGAGTATTTCAGTTTTCTAGTTCTTGAAATAGAAACATTCTTGTGATATATATTGTGAAAATAAATGACAGAATTCTCCTTATATCTTTCTAGTATGCTAAGTTACTCATTGTCTATCATAGATGGAGTATGGGATATGCCAGTTAATTTAATATTTATTCATAGAGGGAGCACATTTGCCAACCTTGGGTAAATTTTTCAAATAATTTTTAAAAATAGACATATGAAACAAAAAATAAATTAAATAAATTTACTCAGGATTAAAAGCCAATGACATATTGTCTAATTTATGATGACTCAGAAAGCATTTCCAGCTATTTATTTCTGCAGTCATAATTTGGAACATCATTTATAATTGTATCCCAAACAGTATGATGGCAAGCTAGAATGGCTTATAAACAGCTGTTTTGTCAAGTTTAAAGAAGTAATTAGTTCTTTCAAGCCAGTAGGGGGCTCTTATCCAGTACCTAATCACACACCTAATGAGCAGAGAAACTCTTAGCAATAGAAGAAGCTCTTAAAATTATGCTTTAAGAAATGTACTTCTACTAATGTTATAAGAACACAAGATCATAGATTTAGAGTTTAAGTAAAATTTAGAGTTCATCTAGTTCAATATTTTCATTTTATAGATGAGGAAACATATACCCAGAGATGTTAAATGATTTGTACATGGTCACCCAAATAGTTATTAGTGAAGATCAAATTCAAACTCAAGTTGAATTCAAACCCTTTCCATTTTAAGATAGTCATTATGAACTCATTGGACTTAATATCTAAAACAACAAAGGGAAAAAATCTTCATTTGAGACATGAATATCTCTCACAGTGTATAATAAATATGTTCTACATTGAAAGAATTTCTATCTCAATCAAAGGATACTTAAAAAATTTTGTGAGAACTTACCATTTAAAGAAATACTATGGTGTATAGCTTTACAAGTTCAGAATCTTTTTCTAAAACAAAAGTTTTTAGATGATTTTTTTTAATTTTCAGGTTTTCTTATAGCTCTTTTAAAATCGTTTAATATTACTGATATAAATTTTGCATGAATTTATACTATTGTATATATTTTTCTAAGCAGACTGAAATTTTTTTGAGAGCTGTCTTAGGCCAAAAAATCAGTGTTGTTCTGAAAATAAAATATCTTGAGGAAAGTTACATATGGCCCAATTGTGTAGTTAAAAATGCAATATGAACCTTACATTATGCTAGTGAATTACCAGAACGGATGTTTTGTCCAGTTATGTCACATCGTCTTTAGTCCTCATCATCAAATCATAGGAACCAAGACCAAACTGTAGTAAAATTGTCAATAAAGTGGTTTGCTTAAGATTTTCCTTAGCAGTTTAGGCACTTAGTCCTTCAGCATTTTCATTTCTTCATTGGTAGTCAGATCAACAAAAAAATAGTAAGTGCTTAATATGTGCTGCCCATTGTTTTAAAGCTCGGGACTAAAAAGGCAAAATCAAAATCTAACACTTCTTACTTTCAACCAATTCACATTCTAACAGGAAGGAAATATATAAAAAAGAGTATATATATATGATTAACAGGGGATAATCTCAGAAAGAAGAGTCTAAGACTAAGAAAGATTAGAAATGAGTTTTACAGAAGATGAGAATTCAGCTGAGATTTGAAGAAAGCCAGGGTCAAAAATGAGGAGGAAGAAAATTCCCAACATGTTGGATAGACAGGCTACCATATTCAAGGAAGAGTAAAGAGTTCGGAGTTACTTGAAGGCAGAATAGAATTAGTGGAAGGGGAAAAGGATAGTTGGGTGTTAGAAGCCTGAAAAGTTCAGGAAGGATAAGATTATGAAAGCCTTTAAAAAGCAAATTAAGGACTTTATATTTGATATTAGAGATATAAGGAACTCCACTGGAGTTTTTTGAATACAGAAATTATATGGTTGGTTAGACCTGTCTTTTATCTGACTAATACCTCTGTTCTAACCTGTTGTTGCTGACTAATAGCCTTATAGTCTCAACCTTAGTAATTAGAACTATTCTCCCTGTGGGCCTACTCTCCCTTTACAATAAATGCATCATACTATAAACTGACCATTCTTATTTTTTTTTTACCGACATGTCTTAACCAGAAGTAGAACTTATCTACCCTGTATCCTTATCCAAAATTTCTAACTTCAACAACCTTGTTCACTTAGTTTTTCAAATTAAAATTTTGATTAACAACAATACACTTTTTCTTCCTTTTGCCTCTTTCCTGAAAAGGGGAAGAATTCCATAAAACAAAAAGGGCATATTTCATAATATAATAATGTCTTTCTAAGTGGGAGATAATGGCCTCCTCTTCCTTTTTTGTCTGCTCCAGAGAAAATTCATTGTCAGAACTTCCAGCCACAAATGAGAGGTGATTTATCAGTAAAATTAACCTGATAAAAATATTTTATTTTCTTCCTTCTACATGCAAAACAATTTTTAACATTCTTTTATTAAAGTCTTGTGTTACTTTACGCCCTCCAGCTGACTCTTTTCCCCTCCCTGAGGTGGTAAGCAATTTAATAGAGATTTTACATGTGCAATTATGTAAAATATTTTTCCATATTAGTCATTTTGTGGAAGATACTTCAAATTTAAAAAGTAAAAAGAGTGAAATATAGTATGTTTCAGACTACATTCATACTCTATCATTTCAAGAACATGATTTTTAAGGACTAGAAGATCTGCAATCAGTGCAGCCAGGTGGAGAATTCGTGAAAGTGAATTCGCACATTGTTGGAGCATTGAAATGTGTAAGTCATCCTCATCTGGAAGACTTTAGATCTCATTGGTTCAATCTATAAACATTGTTTAAAAGTTTATTGTTCTGCCTTCAAGCAGAACTCAAAGATGATAGGAGACAGGAACCAAAACAATTCAAAATAATTCCTTTGATAATTCACAGTAGTGACATACTAGGATTTCATGTAGCAAATCAATTTGCCATGATCTCCCAACCTTTATCATCCACAGGAACCCTTATTCAATTTCTTGGATGTGTGCTAGATCATCATTACCATAGTACATACCCCTGAAGATGATACATATATCTCTTTATTTTGTGCTTTGACTGGTGTTTATAGTTAAAGGGTCACTGAATTTAGTTATTTTTTTGTTATAACCTTAAGAAATCTCAAACTATGTTGATGTATGAATGGAGTTACCTTTTTGAAAGAGGAGCTGCATTTTACTCTGCTGAAACATGTTTTTATAATCAACCAGAAGTAAGCACAGTAAGATCTTGTATGGTCAGCCTCTTTCGGTCAATCATGATTATAAAAGTGTATATTATTAGGTAATGATGCCAATGAAAATTTACCTGTTTTCTATTAGTATCTTCACTGAGAAAGACTTGTTTCATGTGTAAATGATTCTCACAAAAATTATATATAAATATAGATAAATTAGTAATGACTTGGGGAACTTTTTTCAGCTTCAACGAGTTCCAGTATTTTTTATACCTTTGCTGTGTTCTCTCTCTTAAGATATTTGCTAATCAATCCCTCAATTCCTTAAAAATGGCTATCCCCTTTGTACACTTGGTGTATGTGCAGTAATCATGGTCTTTCGGTAATTAAAAAGATTCATTGCTTAGAGACTAACCCAGAGGTTGTTTCCAATATAGATTGAAGAAGTAACCTAAAGAACTTAGATAAGGAATGAATCAGACCCAGGAGGGACCATTTTCTGGAATGACATTTTGTATTGGCTGTGCAACATTCAGAATTGAATGGTGAGGTGGGGGATAAATTTTTTTTAGCATATACTGTCATTTTGAGCTTACTCTTTCTATGGACCTCTGTGGTATAAGTGAAGGCATATTCTTTGTTTCAGAGAATGGTCAGAAATGTTGTTCTTGCAAAGCTTAGTAAATATACCTTTGTAAAAGCTGATTAATATTAATTGGTTAAACAATGTTGAGGAGTTAATCACTGGTGATTGATATTGGGAAGAATAAGATAGAGAGGCCTGGAAATGAGAGTTCTTTGTATATGATTTTAGAAAAGAATCTTTTTGGCTTTAATAGAACTCCTGGAATTCTTAGGGGAAAGATGTAGGCAGTAGATTTGCCCTAGGGAACCAAATTCATAAATTTGAATGGGAGTTACAATAAGTATTCCAAGAGCTAATTGCAGTTTAGGGAACTAACTTACCAGTGAGAATGAGAGTTGTGATGTGAACATCTAGAAGTATAGTATAAACTTCTGGGACTTAACTCGGCTGTCTTTCTTAGAAATAAAAGATACCTGTCTTCTATATTAAAGCTTTAGAATGAGATTTTGTTGGTAAAATTTGGAAGTAATGTAAGTTCCAAAGTTTCTCCTTTAAAAAAACACCATAAAATGCTCCTTTTTATCTATGTGCTATTCTTTTTTCCTACAAGGTGAATTTGAACATATACAAAAAAAGCATAAATTGTAAATGTTTTGTCTTACAGTTTGTCACTCTTTCAATGTAGAGAGCCATAGATTCCAAAATTCAAATGAAAATATTGCCAATCTTCCAAAGAGGTATCACTGGGTGTTATTGTAAAGAAAAAAAAGTGGTCATAGACATATGTGGCATATTGTTCCATACTTTCTTCATGGCAAGGGGTTTCTGTAATACTATGAGTTCATTGTATTTTTTATTGTTCTTGTTTTGCAACTCCAAATTATACAATCATTTTAAAGGTACTTCCATGTTTGCTTAACTTTTGCCCTTGTAAAATAGAAAAATAGTTGTTGATATACAATATTGTAAGGACTTTTAAATAAATGTTTGCTCAATGACTGCATATAATAAATGAATTGATTAGTTTTATAAACATTCTTTAAGGTAAGTGAATTAAGGTCTGATTACAAAAATCTTAGAATCCTAAACATTGGAAATAATTTTAGAGGAACCCTAGTTTAAGCTCCCTTCCATTTCTGTCTCTCACACACATACATATGCACATACACATATGTATTCTCAACATTTATACATTTGTGAGTCTAACTGTCATGACCTCAAGCATATACAATGTTTTATTGGTAACCTCAGTTTCACTTTTGTGTTGACAACTTTAAATATTGGTTGGTATGCACAACAGAAAAAAAAAAGGTGAGAGTTTTAATGTGTGAGTTTATAGCCACAAAATAAAGTATTCATAAAAGTGTTGATCAATCTGCTCGAGAAGATGTTAAAATAACCTCTCAAGTGTGTGATGAGAGAATTGATATAAAAAAAGAGAGAAAACAAGCTAAGTTTATGGTTAAGTGAAATGGTTACTCTCACCCTCTCACCTGAGCTCCAAAGCGGTTGGTCTGTATAACCCAGAAAACAAGACCTGTCTAAACCTCTTCCAGCAGATGGAGACCCCAGCTAGCTAGGCTGAGGATTCATCCCAAAGTATCCTTTTCATTGGAGAACAGATCAACCACATACCTGAAAGGGAGATGAGAGATGATAGGTCGGCCCTTTCCTTTTTCACTATCAGGGTCTTTCTGACATGGCCCTTACCAGCTACCTGTCCAGTTTAACCTTTATTTTTTTCTCCTACACTTCATGGGTTATTTCATAGTTATTTTGTTAGGGAAAATGCTAATTATAAGAATTAATGTTTCATTATAAAGAATTGTATGTAGAAAAGTGTATTTTCAACAAACTGTAGAAATATTGCCGTTGTTATGGTAGTTGTGGGAAGCCTCACTCCCTATTCCTCATCCATCCAATATATTAACATTTGCATCTTTTGCCCTGTTTTCTAAAGAAGGTTATCCCCAAGAAGGATGTATGTGTGTATATGCACACATGCACACATTCAAATGTGTACAGTATGTGTTTATATGTGTGCATACATGTATGTATACCTGTGTGTATGTGTGTCACACATTTTGGGAGACTAGAATTCTGTAACTCTCTCTATATAAAAAACTATATTTTATTACAATGTCATAGCTCAAGATGTATTTTATCCAATATCCCTCTGCCTTTACTTTTGATAGATAGTCGCACACATATATATTAACATTAATGGACATTCATAGTCTAATTTTACATACTAAGATGTGAATATATGCAATATTGTATGATACTAATAGTTGTAATACAAATGTAATGATAGACTTTCTGTAATGAGCATTAAATTTTATAGATGGAACCATGGCACTCTAGCCTTTTCTTTAATACTATAAAAAACAGTTTGAAATTTTCATAGTGAAGCAGGGCATTATGGTGAAAATGACATCGGACTAGAAGTCAGGAGACCTGGTCTATTAGCCAAACACAACTGCTGTTCAGTTATCTTAACTGGGTAAAATGCACATCTTTGCAGGTTTTTATTCATCTGTAAAATCACAGATTTAGATATAATAATTTCTATGATTTTAAGAAATATTGCTATTTCAGGCTTTACCAAAAAAGTATCTTCCTGAATCAAAATCAAGATTCAATAATTTGAACTTGAAACAGAAAAAGAAATAAGATGGAATTTATTAAAATTAAATTTCAGTATAGTTTGAAGAATAAAGTCTGAACATCACTATTAAGTGAACAATAGATTAGGTAATCAATATTACTTAATACAACTTTGAAAAATATGAAAAATCTGTCATGAAATTTTAAAATCTGAAATTAGAATATATACTGGAATTACACATACATAATAATTCATTGTTAAATTATTTTGTAATAATGTATGCATGTCTACTATGTACATACTTACATGCAAGTGTGAATATATGTCTGTGTTTTATATATCTATACACATACATTGTATACATACACACACACTTTGTATATGTATATACATATGTACTTTATATATACCGACACACACTGATTTTACCACTAGGGGTCAGCACAGTGTATAGTACTGGTGGAAAAAAGGGGAAAATGCAGATCTTCATAGTATTTGCTCTAAATAGTTATGGTCAGGACGATAATATGGATTTCTAGCTATAATAAATTATGATTGAAGAATGTTTGAAGGAAGAGCTAATTTTCACTTTCACATGTATGTATCTGAATAATACGACTTTCATGTTTTTGTGTTCTGCTTCCTATTCTTCTCTCTGGATATACCCCTTCTTATTTGCAGATTCTCTATCTCTTCATGGCAGTATTTTCTCTTTTATAGCTATGTTAGGTGATCAATAGATAGATAGTTAAATATTTAAATGATTTAATGTAACAATAAATTGGTATTTTGTTCAAAATTAGAAATAAATATTTTCTTATTTCTAATTTCACATGACAATTATTCATTCCCTCATAATGGTTCATAATTGTATGCTATATGATAATAATGATATTTGAATGAAAATTAATATATAAATATAACAGCTTTTTGTATAAAATAATTTTATTAAAATGTGAAACTGTTTTTGGAAATTTCATATATCCTCATTGACATATTGACATGTCTCCTGAAAATTTAGCTATTAAAAGTGCCTCTTCTAACTACCTAATTTTTATTAATTATTCTATTAGTCATGCGGTCCTAAAAATTATATACATCTTTCACTGATTCCTCTCCCTCATTCCTCACATCCAATCAATTGTTCAATCCTGTGAACATAACTTCACAATATTCCTCTTTTCTATTCTCAATACAATGACTTTAGTTACCTTTCATCTAATCTGTTGTAGTAAGCTCCTATTTGATCTTCCAGTTTTCAGTCTTTACCTTTCTTCTCCATTCTTCATACTTCAATGAGTATAATATTCCTAATGTACATGTTTGACCATTTGATACCTGTATTTTAAAATGTTTGGTAATGTATAACTTCTTAAAAAAATAAATACAAACTTCTTAACATGGAATTCAGGTCTCTCTACACTCTGAATCTATGCATTCTTGTCCATCTTTATATACACAAATCCTCTTTATCCATTCCACTAGTCAATTGTACCCTAATTAATTAGACTGCTTCCTTAAATTTTCATTTTGACAGACCCCAAACATCACTTGCCCCATGAGGTTTTTCCTTGATCACCCCAGCTACAAACTGTATCTCTTTCATATCATTTTATTGGACCTCTAATATACAATCATATTATACAAGTATATGATTTCTTAATATATGATTTCAACTGCATAGATATTCCTTTTATCTACAAAGGTCACAACCTTTCCATTTAAAAATATGAATTTCATAGGTTGTTTTCCCTACCACCACCGAACCACCAAAAATCTAACATTTTATGCTCAAGTCTTCTGTAATGCACCTCTCTAAGTATAGGCAATCTAACTTTTGGTTTAAAGAGATATAGTGCTTTACCAGCTTCACACTTGAACCCTTTTTAATCTGTACTTCTTGTCAACAGTCTTCAAGAGCCCAAGACACAACACCATAGGTAAGTTTTAGGGTAAGACTATAGTATAGGGTCTAGCACAATGAGGGTAGAGATAGAATGCTAGGACCTGCCCCACCCCAGACTGAGTGCTATGCCTATCCCCCCCAGAGCATGAATGCCACACCCCCTTGAGACCAAGTGTTGTGCCTTGCACCCCTCACCTTGCCCCCCACTACCTCTTACCCCAGACAGGGGAGGGAGGAAGTACTCCCATTAGGCTGCTGGGCAGGGAAGTGGGTAATGAGAGACATGCATGGAGAGGGGAGAGGAGAGTGGTCCAAGGGCTCTACTCTCCTCCAGATAAGTGCCATGCTGTGAGCTCTGCTCCCCTCAAAACTAGCTCCTCTCGGGGCAGCTGGGTAGCTCAGTGGATTGAGAGTCAGGCCTAGAGACAGGAGGTCCTAGGTTCAAAGCTGGCCTCAGACACTTCCCAGCTGTGTGACCCTGGGCAAGTCATTTGACCCCCATTGCCCACCCTTACCAGTATTGCACCTATGAGCCAATACACAGAAGTTAAGGTTTTTTAAAAAAAAACTAGCTCCTCTCCAACCCTACCATGGGAAACACCTTCACATGTGACATAATCTGTGCCACATTCTCATGTAGCATCACCTCCCTACCCAGCATCTTATACCAGGCAGAGAAGGAAAGGAGACCTCTCATTGGAATGCTGGGCAGAGAGGTGAAGTGAAGAATATCCTTAGGCATGCATGGAAAGGGAGAAGAGAACAATTTTGTTTTGAGTCGATCTGGTTTTCTTGTAATTAACTCTGCTGGGTAATTGTAGGCATTCCTACAGAGAGAGCTCTGTGTGCCCCTTTTGGCACATGTGCCATAGGTTCACCATCACTGGTCTATCATATTGTAATTTGTATTATAATTAATTATTAGTTTTCTCATCCCTATTAAGTTATAAACTTCTTGAGGGAAGTAAATAGGGTTTGTTTTATCTTTGTGCTTATATACTGTACCTTATATAATGTGACTATTAAATGATGGCATCATTGGAATGAAATGATACACTGATTTTTATGACACTATCATGTCAATGAAATATAAGCCTGACTAGTAAAAATATGATATAGTTTATAAAATGGAAAAATCACTTTAAACAAATACTTACAACCTATTTCCCATAATTTTTAAACAGGTTATTAATTGGGTTGACTTGATTTTCTCTAATATCCCCTCAGCACCTAAGAACTGTGACATTTTAAAAATCTGAAAGTAAAAATAAATTACAATTCAAAGGTAGAAATAAAAATAAGGCAAACAAAATTCTAGCTGTGAAGAATAGCTCCTTAGCATTTAGCAAGAATGAAAATAGCTAATAAAGGCTAATGATTACACCAGAGGATAACAAATGAGGCATGGTGCCTAGTTGCTTTGCTGATTTGAATGAAAAGAATATTCTCATTAACTAGAAATTGCTAGAAAATATAATCCATTTTGAATAAAGCCAGGAAGTATGCTAGATGGAATAAGGATAGAAGAAAGAAGAGAGGTACATGATAAATATTAGAGGTAGTGGACCAAAAAAAAAAGTTGAGGAGATTAACATAGGTAAGATATTACTTAATGTAGGTAAGCAGATATTAAAAGAGAAGATAAATCCAACATAGAAACTAATTTTTTTTAAACTTTGTAATCTAACAGGAAAAAATAGAAATTTAGACTTCAGTTACCTTTAAGACCATCATAGAATTCAGATAGTGTCATCTTCAAGACCACGTTGATCAGAACAAGTCAGAGGGCCTAAGGAATATTTAGTAAGTAAATAAATAACAAAGTCAAAATATAGGATTGCAGAGCATATAGTAATTTGTACATGAGTCACAGAAAAGAGCTGTATTTTAAACTCTTCCCTATTATAGAGATTCTATACACTCCAATGACAATTGAGAAAAACTCCTATGGAGGGTTTAATGCTACTTAAGAGACATGATCTCTGTGAACAAATGAGTAGACTGACTTTTGGTTAGTTCTTGATAGTAGCTGTGGCATTCCCAAGTGAAACAATGCAGTAATGGGCTTTGATACATTTTAAAAATGAAAAACAACAATCAATAACCCAAAAACTTACATAAAAAACACTTCAGCCTCTTTCATTTCTGAACAAAATCTATCTTCTGAACAGTAATAGCACAGTGCTGATGAAGCCAATCTATTTTTGTTTGCTTGCCATATTTGATCCTAGCACATTCTGGCTAATTACATATCAGGGGCTTAAGCCAAATAAGGACAGATGACTCTTTTCACATGTGCTGATCCCATAAAAAAGAAAAAAAATTATGAAAGGAAATTTGAAGTACATATTTTTATAAAAAGCAAACTAGCTTATTGATTATGAAAACATGATAAAAAAGTAAAAATGGGCTATTTCTCATATAAATATATGAAAATATATAGTTTATATGTAATTTAGAATGTTATAGAATATATAGTTTAAAATGAGATAATATGGTCTCAGGGAGAGGAAAAGCAGGTCAAAGTATACACTTTAAAATATTCTAGTTTATTGGTCTTCTCCCATTTGCCCCACACGTTTCTTTATGAAATATAAATTTACTCCATTTTGTCTGTTTTCCCATTTCTCTTAATATTATTTCCCTTTTCCCCCCTAGTTGTATATATATTTACACATATATATGTATATGTACATATATAGATATATATCTTGATATTTCATCCTATACAGTTTGTCTCTGTTCCCTCTAAGTAAACTTCTTCTAGTTACCCTGTTGCTAATAACAATTTTTAATATTTGCCATTTTTTCTTCTAGGGATACAAGTTGATTGAACTTATTGTGTCCCTTAAAGAAAAGGTTCTTCCCCCTCCCATCTTAATTACCTTATGGAGATTCTCTTGAGTTCTGTGTTTGAGCAGCAAACTCTCTGTTTTAGTCTGTTTTTTTCTTTGCGAATGCTTCTAAGTCTTCAATTTTATTGAATGACTATACTTTCCCTTGCAAAAATATAGTCAGTTTTGCTAGATAGTTGATTCTTGTTTGTAGATCCAGTTCTCTTGCTTTCCGGAATATTATATTCCATGCTTTCTGGTCCTTCAATGTAGAAGCAGCCAGATCCTGTGTTATCCTAACTGTGGTTCCTTGGTATCTGAATTACTTCTTAGGAGCTTGTAATATTTTTTCCTTGGTCTGGTAGTTTTTTAATTTGGCTATAATATTCTTTGAAATTGTCAGTTGTGGATTAAATGTAGGAGGTGATCTATGGATTCTTTCATTTTCCACTTTTCCCTCTTGTTTGAGAATGTCAGGGCACTTTTCTTGGATAATTTCCTGTAGGATGATGTCCACGCTTTTTCTTTTGTCATTATGTTCCTGTAGACCAATAATTCTTAAATTGTCTCTTTGAGATCTGTTTTCCAGATCTTTGGTTGTGTCAGTGAGGTGTTTCATATTCTCCTCAAATTTTTCATTTTTAAAAATTTTGTTTTACATATTCTTGCTGCCTTGTGAAGTCATTTGCTTCTAGTTGTTGGATTCTATTTTTTAAAGACTGAATTTCATCCCTGGCTTTTTGGTCATTCTTCTCCTTCTGGTCTGATTTTCTTTGTGATCATCTTTTGCCTTCTTTGCTTTGTTTTGGAGCTGGTCAATTTTGGCTATTAAGATCTTATTTTCTTGTTTTAGTTCATGTATTTCCTTTTTCAAATTGTCTTCAGTTTCTCTTGATTGTTTTTTTGAGTTCCTGAAGTTCTTGAGTTAATTAAATTTTGATTTAAAAGCCTGTGTCCAATTTGCTGGGGCTTCTTGATCTTCTATTTAATTTGCTCTTTTTTTGCTTCCTATAAAGAAGTTGTCAATTGTAATTTCTTTTCTCTTTTTCTGTTGTTTACTCATATTTTTCCTTCTCTGTCCTGCTAGCTTAAGCAGATGGATTTAATGAGCTTTGTTGAAAGATCTTCCTGACAATGGAGGTATGTAGTTACTTTCTCTGTAGCCTATGGGGGAGGGGTGTTGAAGTTTCCTTACCATTTGCAGACTTCTTGTCTGTCCAATTGATGGGATTAAGCCTATACTGGGTTAATCTGTAGTGCTTAATGTGTCCTGAGGCTAAAACCTCAAGAGAAAAAAAGGAGGGGTGTTTTCACTGAGCTGTCTAGCAGTAGGGTCCTCCTGCTGATAGATCTGGTTTTCTTTCCTTTTGAAGCCCTTTGTTCTCTATCTCAGTGTGGTAAAGTATGTAGGTCTGAGGTTTTGCTCCATCTAAGCCACCATCTTCGAAGTGTTTTTGTTGTGTTTTTCTGCCTTTCTCCTCTAGCTACCTCCCTGGCATCTGTGTAACTCCTTGAATCAGGTGCCAGCAAGGCCCTCTCTCTGGGGTGGTGTGTTTGCCTGACTGGAGATTTCAGGGGCCACTGGTGACTCTGCATAGTCTGTGGGGGAGGCATCCTGAAATTCCCCTTCTATACCCCCAGACCCAACAGTTCAAGAATTCAAACCCTTTTGTTGACATACCTCTTGAGCTGTCCAGCAGTAGGATCCCTCTGCTCTGTCCTGTTGTTAGATTTGGTCCTCTTTCTTCTTGAAGGGCTTTGTTTTCTATCACGGTGTTGAAAGGATGTGGAGGTCTTAAGATTTGCTCTGTCTAAGCTGCCATCTTCCCAGAATCCCATAAATCATCTAGTAGATTGGCTGAAATGATAGCAGGGGAGAGTAATGAAGGTTGGTGGAGATGTGGCAAAATTGGGATATAATTGCACTGCTAGTAGAGTTGTGAACTGATCCAACTATGCTGGATGGCAATTTGGAACTATGCCCAAAGTGCTCTAAAAGATTGGCTGCCCTTTGATCCAGCCATACCATTGCTAGGTTTGTATCCCAAAGAAATCATAGGGAAAAAACATGTACAAGAATATTTATAGCCTCATACTTTGTGGTGGCAAAAAACTGGAAAATGAGGGTATGCCCTTCAATTGTGGAATGGATAAACAAATTGTAGTATCTGTTGGTTATGGGAGACTACTGTGCTCAAAGAAATAATAAACTGGAGGAATTCCATGTGAACTGGAATGATCTCCAGAAATTGATGTAAAGTGAAAGGAGCAGAAACAAAAGAACAGTGTACACAGAGACTGATACACTGTGCTAAAATCGAATGTAATAGACTTCTGTACTAGCAGCAATGCAATGATCCAGGACAATTCTGAGGGATTTATGGAAAAGAATGCTACCCACATTTAGAGGAAGAACTATAGGAGTGGAAAAACAGAAGAAAAACTACCGCTTGAACACATGGGTTGATGTGGATATGATTTGGGATGTAGACTCTAAACAACCACCCTAGTGCAATTATCAATAATATGGAAATAGATCTTGATTGATGACACATGAAGAAACCAGTGAAAATGTGAGTTGACTACGGGGGGAGGGTATTAGGGGGCAGAGGGGAGAGTAAGAACATGAATCCTGTAACCATGAAAAAAATTTTTCTAAAAAATAAACTTTAAAATACTCAAATTAACTTTCTAGGTATGTTTAATTAAGGAGAGTTACATTATGAATGAGCTAACAATGGCGTTTAAAATTATAGAGTAAAAATTTCCAAATATCAATTCACTATAGTAGAGATGCTTAGCAACAGATCAAGGGTTAAGTAGAAATAAAGGTGTCTAACACAATATTGTATGTCTGAGAACAGCAAAGATTCCTATCAAAAATGAGAAAGAATCTCACTCAATTGCATCACCATAGAACCTCACTGACTGCAGCATTGGAGACATGACCTTCTGTCTACATATATGTGCCCTATCCATTTGTATTCTATGACTACCTCCATTTCCTATAAATTTTACCTTCCTTGTATTTCTTTTTAAAATTTTATTATTTTGTGTTTGTTGGTTACATTAAAATTCTTAGATATCTCTCTCCCTTCCTCCATTCCCTGCACTAGAGAAGACATCATTTGATTATATCTACATCAATATATATATATGCATATATATTTTGTCTTTCGTGTTACTGTTTTATAGTTCTTTCTCTGGAGGTAGATATTCACAAGTTATTCTTCAGGTACTATTTCTGAATTTGTATATAGTTTTCTCATGTAGGTCTTTTAATTGTTTTTAATTAACTTGCTCAAGTCATTACAATCTGATTGAAAAGATGGCAGAGTAAGAAACACTGAGAGCCTACTAACCACTCTCAAAACAAACATGTCTTAAGAAGAACAAAATGACTTAAAGCAAATCCTAGAACAACAGAACTAACAGAAGAAGGAGTAAGGCAGTACTCTGTCCCAGAACAACATAGAGTGACAGCAAGGAGTACTCATCACTGGGGTATGAAGAAAGAGGACTGAAGGAAACTGCAGCTGAACTTGGATGTGATATAGTTAGAGGAGCAAGGGGAAGAGCACAGCCAGCTTGGTTCAGCTTCAGAAGGGTAATAGTAGAATCCACTGCAATACACTACAGAATAGGTGGCAGTAGGAGGAAAGCATCCCTACATAGTCCAGAATAGCAGAGGGCAGGCACAAGCCAGCATGAGCAGCAATGGGAGGAAGCAGACACAACAAGGTTTGGCCTCTGCAAGAGTGGGCAGAACCCAAGTTGACCTAGCACGAACTGGGTCTAATTGAACAGCTGCAAACTGAATGGATCAACCAGACTAGCTTTCCACAGAGCTCAATCTGGGACTGTTACAGTTGATCTGACTTCAGTTACAGTAAAAGTGTGGAACAGTATGTCCTCCACTGAATGAATAGAGTTAAGCTTCTGCATATAGAAAAAAAAATGAGAGAAACAATAACTCCAATGGGATCAAAATATGGAGGAATAAGCCCCAAGTTAGAAAAATATTTTAGCAACAGAGATGACCAAAATGAAAGCTCAGAAAATAATAGCAATAGACAAATGAAAACATGTGAAGTCTCAAAGGAAAATGTGAAAGAATGTCAAGCCCAAAAATGAATTCCTGAAGAGATTCAAAAGAGAATCAGAAAAAAAATAAGAATTAGAAAAAAACTAGAAAAGAAATGATAGAAAAAGTTAGCAGCTTAGAACAAAAACTTACTGAAGAAGCCACTTCCCTAAATAAAGGAAATTCTGTACCTCAAACAGGGAAATAAGTTCCTAAGAAAAGTAGTACAAATCCTCAAAGAAGAAAATAGTTACTTAAATAATTATAATTGGAAAAATAGAAGCTAATAACTTCATGAGAAAGCACAAAACAATAAAACCAATTCAAAAGAATGAAGAAAAAGAAGAAAATATGAATTATCTCACTTGAAAAACAATTGAACTTGAAAAAAAGATCCGGTGAATGGACTCTAAGCATCATTAGATTTCCTGAAAGCCATAATCAAAAAAAGAACCTGGATATGATATTGAAAGAAATTATCTGGGAACACTTTTTTGATATAGCTAAATTATTGATTAATGTGATCAAAAAAAAGAAAAGTGCATTCTACCAAAAATTTAAAGAACAATTATAAAATCATAGAAATTATTTGGAATGATAGCTGAGGAAGGATCTCCATCAAATTCCTTTTATGACACAAAAATGGTGTTGATATCTAAACCAGGAAGAAATAGTCATTTAGAAATTGTTCCCTAAGGGCAGCTGGGTGGCTCAGTGGATTGAGAGCTGGGCCTAGAGATGGGAGGTTGGGGGTTCAAACCTGACCTCAGATATTTCTTTGCCATGTAACCCAGGGCAAAGGACTTGACCCTCATTGTGAGATTCATATTACATAGAGGGATTCAAGCTGCAGAGACGGGTTCAACGACTATAGCTCAGAATTCCATAGGGCCCCCTGAGAACTCTGAGAGAGGGGGCAGTTAAAGGCAGTTGGAGCCCTAGTATAAGAAGGCAGGTCACTCTGCTTGCTGGGTCTTGAGTCCTGGGTTGGTCTTGGGGCTTGGGTCTTGAATCAGAGCAGAGTAATTTTAGTTCCTAACTGCCAAGCTGCTTTACTTTGGTTAGACATTCAACAACATCACGATCTACCTTTGTTTAGCTATTTTGATATAGAAGAAGAATATTTATAGGGTTAGAGAGCAGATCAGCTATTCAAGTTATCTTACCCCCTTTGGGGGGAGGAACTGTTTTGACATAGACCTTTGGAGGATTTCCTGACCTTATCTATCCTTATCCATCTCCCATCCTTCCCATTTCCACCTATCATTAAACCTGTTATCAACTGGGAGCAGTGCCTAGATATATATTTTGGGGATATACTCACAATCTCCTCAAGCTGAGTTCCTCCTAGTTTGTAACACAGAAGTAAATCCTAACTTCTGTGCCTGTGAGCTTCAAAGGCATCAAGCTTCTCCAGTATAATCCTGTGGGGAAATAATTCAGAGAAAGTTATCATCTTTAGGAGTTTAGTCTTTCCTAACCTACTGACTGGGCCCAGAAAATATCTAGTCAAGTTGTCCACCATGCTCATACTGTAACTGACTTTCCAATTGCCTAGTAGGAGGAGGGAAATGAAGGAGCTCTTTGACAAGATTCTGCCCCTCCCTCTCTACCAAGCCTGTTTGTGGGTGGGTCTCTCCATTGACCAAAGGATTAGGGAGATTTGACTGCTACAGACCCCTGACATCTTACAGCTTCCCAAATACAACAGTTTGGCCAGCCAACCTAGGATTTCTTTCTGAACCCGAGAGTGGGAAGCTTTATCATGACCAGCTTTGTTAATAGGGCAATTTTTACTCTGGGGTGCTCGGTAGTACTGTTATGTGTTTTATGGAGGGCATGTTCAATGCTGTGGCTGTTGACTATCCCTCAGTTCTTTGTGGATTATTATTAGAGTCTATGATTCATGTCAGTGGCTGACCATACCCCTGGGTGCAGCTCTGGCATATGTTCCATCAGGAATGGCCATTTCAGTGACATTTTATGGGGCCGTAATAATTTTGAGAAAGATTTTGGCTTTTACATTTGGGAAGGCAAAAGTGACAAAACTGGCTCTAGAAAAATTGATTCAACAAATGAAGACTCTTATTAAAATAAACAAACAAATTAGGGAAGGGAAAGAGCTAGATGCAAGAACCATCATGAAGCTAAAGATCATAGAGGGTACAGTTTTGCCAAAGAAGGAGGGAGAAAGTAAATAGAAGGCCACAGAAAATAACACCACTGAACAATAAGCTGCAGGAGACAAAGCAGCTCCTGTCACTATCTTACCTATAACAGACAGGACTGTAGTGCAACTGGACTCAGGCATAATACATGTAAAGGGCTACAAACCCTTCACAGGGGCGAGTGCTTACAGATCAATTACATATCAATGCCCAATTTTCAAGGATACAAATATGCCTTAGTCATCGTTGATAGGTTGACTCCATGGCCAGAAGTATTCCCAGCAAAGAAAAACAACACAGCCTTTGTGGTGAGGACACTTCTGAGAGAGATAGTCCCAAGATTTTCAGTACCAGCCAGAATAGACTCTGACCATGAATCACATTACATTGCCTACCCCTTACCACTCTTTTGCCTTACAACCAATACATAGTATTAATTCTAAGATGGAAGGTAAGGGTTTAAAAAAAAGAAATTGTTCTCTAGAGTAAACAAAAAGTTCTTAGGTCCTCAAGAACTAGAGGACTTTAAGGGAGAAAAAATGCTGTCCAGAGAGGACAGACTCATGCAATATAAAATTACATTGGACTCTTGGCACTAACAACAGCAGCAAAATTCGAAAGGAAAGTTCTTCAAGACAAATGTAAAAGAAATCAATGTAAATTAAATAGCATTTTAACACATCTATTGCATTCCCTTTATGGTTATTTTCCCAACTTTCACTTGCTCTTAATGTTTGGGATGCTCAATGGCTAAGTACCTTATCTGGTTACAAGATAAGCTATATCCTTTTTTCACCTATTCAAAGAAATTCACATCAGTAACTCAAATAATAGAATTACAAAAGTCAAAAAACTCTTAATTCTATCAATGAGCATAACCAATTTTAAAATGTATGATAAATAAGCTGTCTCATGTTCTATGACCTTTGTTTACCAGGTATAAACATCGTTAAGAACTTTGCATAGAATAACATTATCACTAATGTTATTTACATTGCATTAGAAATGCTAGAAAAAAGCAACAAGAGAAAAAATAAAATGAAAGAATAAGAATGGGCAAAGAGGTAATGAAGCTTTTTTTTTTTTCAGTATAACTGAAATAAGGGAATGGGGGAAGACAGGAAATAACTTGGTATGGCAGTTAAAAACACAACTTAGCCAGGGGAACTAAATAACTTTTGGGGAGTCCTTAGAGGTTACATTGAGACAGAAGGAAGTAACATTAAAGGATTTTAATAAATAAATAAGGTGAGTCAAGTGGGTAATGGGGCAAACTATTCTTAACAGCTACAGGAGGCGTTTAGGTGGTTCAGGAAATCAGGGTAGGGATGATAAAATAATACTACACTATATTAGGCTAAATGCAAGCTTGAAAGGGTTTTGGGAATTTCACTGCTTTCTCCAACTATGTTCTCAGCTGTCCCAGGGTCCAGGATGTTGGTATGGTCCACAAACTCTACTGGGTCACTCCAATAGGCTGTCACAGGCCTGGAGGTCCACCCTCCAAAGATACTGATCCAGACCTATTAGTAGTTCCTTAAAATGCAGTCCAAGTGGGGTTTCTTCAGTGAGATCAGGGCACAAGCTCCTCCACTAGTGGCCAAACTCTCAACTGTCCCAGTTCACATTTCAGCCACATTTCAAAAGCCCTTAGCATGTTCAGTTCAAGCTTGCATTTTCCAACATACTTTTCTAAAATTTTCACCTATCTATCTTATTCCTTATTACAGTATGTATAGAAAATCTTAGAAATACAACTAAAAATTTAGTCGAAACTTTCAACAATTTTAGCAAAGTAGCAGGATATCAAATAAAAGCACATAAATCATCATTTCTATATATTGTGAAGATAGGATTAACTTTCCCTTTGTCTACTTTTAAATTAATCAACAGAAGCTAAACCCTAAAATAAGAGAATTTCACAAGCTATTTACTACAGGAGTTTACACCTCCAAAAAAAAAAAAAAAGCAAGAATACCCCTACTTAGGCACTAAGGGGAGGTCTGCAAGGCACTTGCAAAAGTGGATGACAACCCAGAAGTGACTAACTGCCCCCTGGGCACTGCTAAGCAAATTTAAAGACTGCAATTGGTTCCCATAAAGTGGAGAAAAGGACAGGAATGGAGGTGGTAAAAGCACTATAAAATCCCTGAACTTCCTGTCCAAATGGATTTTCTTTTTCAGACTTGACTTTGGAGGAGCTCCAAATTGGAATCTTAGCTTGGATTCTGACTCTTGGACTGCTTCTGGATCTTCCCTTTGGACTACAACAAGGGTGAGTGAAAAGGCTGACTCCTTTCCTGGCTTCTGGAGAGATTAGTTTCCAGAGAGATCTCCTTGTCTTGGGGAGGCCTAGTGGTTATTCACCACTGGGTCCTCTGGCTACATGGCCCTCCCACAGAGGACCCTCCAGTGGAGGGCTAATTAGCCCAGCCTGAGCTGAGCCATGCACCAGAGAAACATTAGGGTGATAAGCTAGATGTCTTACTCTACCCTCTTTCATATTTCTCTACTTTACTCTTTCTCTCTATTTTGTAAATAAAGCTGCTAAGTAAAAAGTCATTTTGACTTGAGTTATAATATCAGCAACCACATTCTCTTATATTTAGTCCAACCATAAATTTTAATCTTATAATATCATTAACAAATATCTGCTTAGAAGAAATAGAGATGCCCATTTAAAATAACCATAAGCAAAGTAAAATTTCTTGGAGTATACCTCCCAAAAGAAACCCAAGATCTGCATAAGTATAATTATAAAATACTTTTATACAATTAAAATCAGATATAAATAATTAGAGAAATACTAATTGTTCATAGATTGGCAGAGCCATTAAAATTAAAATGTTAATACTATCTAAACCAGTGATAGGCAAACTTTTAAAGAGGGGACTAAAGGAAAGGAAATGTTCGTCTGTCGTTCTATTTCTAAGGCAACTCTTTTGAAGTTTCATTGTACTATATCCTACTCATTGTCTTCAACAGATTAGGAATAATTTCACAGCAGCCCAGCCAGATAGAACATTTCAGGAGGGTGCATCTGGTCCGCAAGGCATAGTTTTCCCATCACTCATCTAAACTAATATTTATTTGATACAATACAAATTAAATTCCAAAAACATTATTTTATTGAGCTACAGTAGATGATAACAAAATTCATTTGGAAGAACATGCCCAAGATTATCAAAAGAATTAATAAAAAAGTAAAGAAAGAAAGTCTAGCTGTATCAGATTTTAAAATGTATTTTTCTCTTTCTAGCATTATGTCTTTTATTTCTTGTATTCACTCCAAATCCATCTTTCCTATAAAACCTAATCTAAAGAGACATCTTTTAGATGATGGACTAGGAAAATTATGTTTTTCAAAATTATTTTTTGTTACCATTTATTTTTATGTTTTCATATGTATCATAATAAAATATATATAATATAATAATATAATACATATGATTATGGTGGAATACTACTATACCATAAAAAATGATGAGCAGGTTATTTCTTTTAGTTTTTCATTTTTTCCAGATTACATGTTGATGCAAATTTTAATAATCATTTTCTCACATTTTGCAACTTAGCTATTTGGAAACATATAAGGATGTTTCAGTGCTTTTCTGTTTCCTTATCTTAGGCCTTCTGGAAGTTTATGGTGCTGACTATGGGCTGCTTGCTTGTTCTGCTGTTTTGTTGTCTCAGGCTATTTGACAATGTGTAGGTCTGCTCCCCAAAGTGCTATTTCCTTACTACAGGCTATGTGGAAATGGGTAGGGGTGATCTTGAGCTGCTCCCAACCTGCTGTTTGATTGCCTCAGGCTGTTTGGCATCAGGGAAAACAGGGAAAGATATATCAGACAAAGAATGAAAATGGAAGAGTGACTATAACTAGATGAAAATGTTATTCCTCCCAATAATACCATGAAAACTGGTCTTTCTTTTCTATTCTAGCATTCTATTCATAATGCTATATCCTTTCAAGGCATGTAGCACAAAATGAGTATCAGTAAGAGGGAAATGGAGAGGCATATAGCAGATGTGAGTAGATTGCAATAATATTACCAATAAGAATTTCTGAAAAAGAACAGAAATAAAAATGTAATGAAAGAATGATCTAATACAGTAATTCCCAAACTTTTTTGGCCTACCACCTCCTTTCCAGAAAAAAGAAATATTACTTATACCCCTGGAAATTATTTTTTTTAATTTTAATAGCAATTAATTTTTATATTTTTTTATTATTCCTATTGACTCCCAGAGGAGCATAGGGCCGCAACCATCTCACTCCAACGGACTCTGTTCTGGGCAACTTCCCCCAACTGGGCATATCTTTGCCAGGTCTGTTTTGGCCTTCCGACTTTCCTCCTCCCTGGTGGGTTCCATATATATTTTTTTTTCATAGCATCCTGACTGATGGGATACTGAATTGTTCTTTCCCAGAGTCTGGTATTGGAGATCTTTTCAGGCCATCTGATGTTCAAGATTTGACGTAGGCATCTGTTAACTAAGACCTGGAGTTTGTTGGTTTTTGCCAGCGCCCGTCGTGGACTCTGTTGGAGAGCAATCTTCCAGACTAGGCGATCATTGGTTTTGTTGGTTTAATGAGGCTGAAGTTTCTTTAGCAAGTGGGATTTTTACGGGGTGAGGTTGCTAGCCGCGCGCCCAACCCTCCTCCTTTTTCAGCCGGGCTTGGGACTGTCCTTGGCGGAGTTAATAGCAATTAATAGGAAAGATAAATGCGCCTGTGGCCATCACGGCGTCCCTGGATCTCTGCGGCACCCACCAGGGGGTAGTAGGGCCTGCTTTGGGAATCACTGGTCTAATAGAAAGAGAAGATGTACTTTTCATGTGGCCAAAATGAGGGATTGTAGATGGAAATTCAGATTGCTACCTTTTCCAAGGTAGTAGATGGCACAGGACATAGAGCACTGAACTTAAAAGTCAAGAAGTTCAAATTTGATCTAAGGAATGTACTAGTAGGGTGACCCCATACTAGTCACTTAATCTCTATCTGCCCACATTTCATTGGCTGAAAATAAGGCTAATAATAGAACCTATTTTCCAGTATTTTTGTGAAGATAAGATGAAGTATTTGTGAAGTGTGTAGAAACCTTTAAGCACTATACAAGTGCTAGTTGTTATTAGGAAGAGATACTAAAAACTTTAAGAACTTCGGGCTGACCTTTTGTGGTAAACTAATGGGTAGATATTGTTGAGTCACACTGGATGAGCAGACATATTCGAATGGGTAGAAATCTGTATCACCAGAGAGAACTTATGAATCATTGAGATCATAGATCCATTTGAGATTTTGAGAGGAAATTAAAACAACTCTGAGGTTCTACATCTCATCAATCAGATTCACTTTTTATTTTTCAGTTGTCATATTAGTATTCAATTCTTCCAGCACATTTGGGGTTTTCTTGAGAAAGATATTGGAATGTCTCACCATTTTCTTTTCTAGATCATTTTACAGATGAGGAAACTGGGATAAATGGAGTTAAATGACTTACTTAGGGTCACATAGCTATTAACTGTGTGAGGCCAGATGTGAACTTCTGCAGCTGAATCTTCCTGAATCTAGATCTGCCAACAAAATGCAGTGCAAATTGGTATAGCCATTCAGGAAAAAATTGTTAATACCAGCCCATAAAACTTGAGCCATGATGCCACTACTGGGGATATTGCTAAAGGAGGGCAAAGAGGAAAGGAAAAAGGATTCATATGTACAAAAATATTTGTAGAAAAATTATTACAATAAATGAAAACAACATGAGTATCCATGAATCATGGAAGGTTGAATAGAATCTGATACATGCTGGCAATAGAATATTATTGTGCTTTAAGAAATAGTGACTTTTGGGACAGTTAGGTAACATAGTGGATAGAGTGCCAGGCCTAGAGTTCAGAGGAACTGAGTTCAAATCTGACCTCAAACTCTTCCTAGTTGTGTGAACTTGGGCAAGTCTCTTAATCTCAAACTGTCTAGCCCTTACCATTATTCTTCCTTGGAACTGATACTTAGTATCAATTCTAGGATAAAAGATAAGAGTTTAAAAAAAGAAATAGTGGATAACATTTTTATTGAATTTATTTTTTCAATTCCATGTAAAGTTTTTTTTCAATAATTTTCTAACATTTTACAAATCAGATTCTTTCTGTCCTTCCCTTCCTCCACCTCTTGGAGGTGGTAAGTAGTCTGATATAGGTTATATAATTGTTTTCATGCATTCATGTGCATGAAAAACACATATCACATATACAACACAAAACTCATGAAGGAAATGAAGTGAAGCATGGCATGCTAGATTTCAAAAGTTCCTCTTTCACTATATATAGCATATTTTTTAAAAAAATGCATTCTTTGGGGTTATTCTGGAACCTTGTTTTGTTGTAAATAGTTTCATCCTTCATAGTTGATTGTCCATATAATATTTCTATTACTGTATACACTGTTCTGATTTTATTCTCTGCACTTTGCATCAGTTCATAAAAGTCTTTCCAGGTTTTTCTAAACTCATCCTATTCACAATTTCTTATGGTATAATAGTTTTCCATTACAACCATATAGCACAACTTGTTCAGCTAATCCCCAAATGATGAGCACCCGCCCCGCCCAGTTTCCAATTTCTTTGTCAATACAAAAATAGTCACTAAAATAATTTTGTATGAATGGGTCCTTTTCACCTATCTCTGATTTCTTCATCTTATTTTTAATCTGTTTATCTTTCTCTTTCTTTCCTTTCAGCTTTATCCTGTTCAAAAATGTTTTTGCTTCTGTTAATCTGTTTCCCTGAGTTACCCCTCCCTTTCATCTGCCCCCCACTTTTTTTGTTTTCCTTCCCTTTCTTAATGTCAAGTAAGAGATTTCTAAGCCAGTGTGGATGTTATTCACACTTTGGCACAATTCTGATGAAAGTAAGATTCAAATACTGCCCATTAGCCCTTCATCTTTCCTTGCACTGCATTTATTCTTTCTTTCATGTTTCCTCATGTGAGCTATTTAACCTCAATCTTTTCCCCTTTTCTCTTTTCCCAATGTCTTACTCTTTCTTATCCCTTGATTAAAAATAATAATATTACATAATATTCAACTTACTCCCTACTCTTTGTCTATATATGTTCCTATGCATTGCTTTAATAGTGATAAAGTTCTTAAGTATCTTCAGTACCTTAAACATTTTAAATATCTTAGATACCTTAAGGATTTCAAGTATCACATCTTAAGCATCTCAATTATCACCTTCTAATTAGTAATATAATTAGTTTAATCCCATTATTTTCCTTGATTACCTTAAAGTATCTTAAGTATTTTAAATATCTCCTGTACCATACATATCTTAAATATTCTAGTTATTTCTTTCCCATGCAAGGAATGTAATCAGTTTAACCTTAATGTTTCCCTTAATCTCATTAAACAAAAAGTAAGTACTTTGGGTATTTTTTTTGTTATAGAAATCTTATATATCTTTGTTATCACTTTCCCTTGCAGGGAAGTGATTAGTTTATTGTCACTGATTTCCTTGAGTTTTTTCTCTTTACCTTTGAATGCTGAATTTTATCACTGAATTTTCTTTCTAGTGCTGGCCATTTCATCAGGAATGCCCATAATTCTCTATTTCATTAAATGCCCATTGCTTCCCATGGAATATTATGTGCATTTTGCCTGGGTAAGTGATTCTTGGTTGTAGGCCTAGATCCTTTGTCTTGTGGAATATCCATTTCCAAGCATCCAGTCCTTTTATGTGGAAGCTGCTAGGTCCTATGTAATACTGATTGTGGTTCCATAATTTTTGAATTGTTTTTCTAGCTGCTTGTAGCATTTTCTTTTTTGACATGGGAGTTATGAAATGTTGCTATAATAATCTTGGGATTTAAAAAATTGATATTTCTTTCAGGGGATGAGCTTTTAATTCAATGTAATTATTGTAATTCCTCTTTTTCTCCTTTTGTTTAAGAACATCAGGGCAGTATTCCCTAATAATTTCTTTCAATGTGGTGTCCAGATTATTTTTTTTTAATCATGGCTTTCAGGCAATCCAATCTTACATTATCTCTCCTGGGTCTATTTTCCAGATGATTTGTTTTCCCAATGAGAGATTTCATGTTTCCTTATTTTTGCTTCATTCTATTGAATTTTTTTTATTTTATCCTGCTATTTCATGAAGTCATTAGCTTCCATTTGTCCAGTTCTAATTTTTAGGGAGCCATTTCTTCTTTAAGGTTTTGTATTTCATTTCTGTGGGAGTTATTTTCCTATTTGAAGTATTATATTCTTTTTTTATAGAACAGTTTTCTTTATTTTTTTATTCAAAGCTGCTGATTTTTTCTATCATTTTATTTTCTAATTTTTCTTCTAATTTTCATATTATTAGTTTTTATATCATTTTTGAGCTACTCTAGGGATTCATTTTAAGTTTGACATCCTTTTAAATTTTCCTTTGAGGGGGCAGCTGGGTAGCTCAGTGGATTGAGAGTCAGGCCTAGAGATTCCGGGAGGTCCTAGGTTCAAATCTGACCTCAGACACTTCCCAGCTATGTGACCCTGGGCAAGTCACTTGACCCCCATTGCCCATCCTTACCACTCTTCCACCTATGAGTCAATACACAGAAGTTAACAGTTTTAAAAAAAGAAAAAAATAAATTCTCCTTTGAGGCCTCAAATTCTTTCATTTTTGTATTGGTATCTATTCTGAGGTTGTATTTTCATCATCTCTTGTTCAGATATTTTTCTAGCTTTGGGCTTTGTTTTCATCTCATTCATTTTGGAGTTATTGTTTACCTTGATTTTTTTTCTATATGCTGAAGCTTAGCTCTTTCCTGCATTGAAAATGTCATTGTCATGCCTGTGTGTCTAGGGCTGCCTCAGCTGTTTCTGTCTCAGATTGAGCACACAGAACAAGCAGCTTGGTTGTGTGGAAGTTTGCAGCTATTCAGTTCAACTTCTTGGAAATGGATTCTGCCCACTCTTGGGGGGCAGACTTACCTTCTTGGGCTGAGTTTCTTCCACAGTTGCCCATGCTGAGGTACATCTAGCCTCTCTTCCTGTTGTATTATGCAGGGAAGCTTTCTTCCCACTGCTACTTGTTTTATATTACATTGGCTTCCAATCTTACCAAGCTGAGACCTTACCCAGTCAGCTATTCTCTTTCTCCTGCCACTTGAATGTGTCCAAGTTCTGCTGAGGTTGGTTCAGTGCTCTCTCCTCCTATTCCAGTGAGATGAGTCCTTGTTGTCTTTTTTACATTGTTCTGGAGCAGAGTACTACTTTACACATTCTTCTGTTGGTTCTGTCACTCCAGAGTTCATTATGAAGCATTTTTGTTCTTCTGTGGTCATTTGGAGGGTGGTTGATGTGCTTCAGGTGTTTCTTACTTTGTCATGTTGGCATGAGCTGCCTCTGCCCCTGCCACCACCCCTATGTCCCTGTGGCTGATGCTATTACAAGAATGAAGGATGTCAGATGTATTGACCAAGTGTTGAACAAAGGTAAAGTATAGCAAAGTTTCTAGAGTGACAACATAGGATAGGAATGTGACAGAGAATGCCAGTTCCTCTCATGTTGGTTTCTTCATAGCATCTTTTCCTCTAGCATCCTGAAGTGACGTCTTCCATCTTCTCTCCTAAAGCTGGAAGCTAGAAGTAGTCAAAGCAACAATGGAACCTGGAAGAAGGAGATGTCATAAATTGAGAGAAACCTGGGAAGAGAAAGAGAGCTGTCTCCAAAGTTTGCTTTACATATCTACTTTCTCTGAGATTTCACAGAAAGATATTAAATTCACTAAGCTTCAGTTTATCTGTTTGAAAAATTAAGGGAATGGCTCTGTAGCCTCTAATACCCTTTCAAGTTCTAAATCTATTATCTTATTATCCACCAATAATAACTTTAGAAGACTGATGATTCATCATATTTCCAACTTCTTGACAGTTGATGTACTAAAGGCAGGATGAGAGATATATTTTGAGGCATGATCAATATGTTGATTTGTTTTGCTTAAATGTTTATTTGCTCAAAAAGAATGTTTCTATTTTTAAGAGGAAAAAAGGCAAGTTAGTTAATAAACAAAATGTCAAAAAAAATAAAGAGCAAAGATGGTGGCAGAGTAAGGAGCAGCTGCTTGATCTCTCCTAACCCGAGCATACAGGACTCTTCAAGGGGACATAAAAACGAATCCAGACGAATGAAGGGACCCCACAACAGGGCTCAGCATTGAAGGTACATGGAATCAGGGCATTTCCACGCTATAAAGGGGTGAAACAGCTCTCACTAAAAGGGGAGAGGAAGAAGCCCATCCACCTCCCCACGCACAGCTCCAAGGCCAATGCAAAAGAGTGAAAACAAGATTGGGGCAACCAGTAAATCACTAGCAGCCCCAGGGCTTGTACCTGAGAGCTGCAAGACTTGGGACCCCAAGTGGCTGGGGGGTGAGCTCAGACTTTCACGAGTGTCTACGAGGGTGAAATCATTGCCCTGGGCGTGGACAAAGATCTCCAGCGCACGGACTTTCCCGAGCTTCTGTGCAGGTGAAAGCAGTACCCTAGGCGAGGACAAAGATCTCCAGTGCATGGACGTTCCCGAGTGTCTGTGTGGGTAAAGGCAGTGCCCTAGGCAAGGACAAAGATCTCTAGCCCAGGCTTGGACCTCGAGAGGGGACCCGGTGCAGATGGGAGCGAGGCTATGGAAACAGCCACTGAGACTGCTGAAGGAGCCTCAGGCAGAGGGGCAGACCAGGGACTACCAGGAGGCTTGACCCCAAGGACAAGGAGACTGGAGCCCTCAGGAGCTTAGAAAGCGCAGGCAGAACCTGAGTGTGAAAAAAAGCTGAAAAGGGGTGGGGCTAACAATGGCAAGCCAAGAACCCCAGAAGAAAAAGATTATCAAGAAAAATTCTGAAACACAAGACAACTTTTACACAGAGAAAATTCAGACAAAAGAGGAAGACAAACAAGTATCCAAACCTTCCCAAAACAATGAAAACTGGTCACAAGCTATTGAAGAGTACAAAAATGAGATGTTGAGGAAGATGGAAGAGATCTGGCAAGAAAATAACAGCTTAAAAGGCAGAATTTCACAATTAGAAAGTGAGGCAAGTCAACTGAAGACCAGAAATGACCAGATTGAAAAGGAAAACCAAAAGATTATAACTGAAAACCAGTCCCTAAAGGCTAGAATTGAGCAATTAGAAGCCAATGATCTCTCAAGACAACAAGAACAAATAAAACAAAGTCAAAAGACTGATAAAATAGAAGGAAACATGAAATATCTCAATGAGAAAGTGACAGACCAAGAAAACCGGGCTAGAAGAGACAATTTGAGAATCATTGGTCTTCCAGAAAAAGCAGAAATTAATAGAAACTTGGACTCCATACTTAAAGAAATTATTCAGCAAAATTGCCCTGAAGTCCTACAACCAGAGGGCAATATAGACATTGAAAGGATCCATAGTTCACCCTCTACACTGGGCACAGAAAAGTCAACACCTAGGAATATAATAGCCAAATTCAAGAGCTTTCAAGTAAAAGAAAAAAATCTTACAAGAAGCCAGAAAGAGACAATTCAAATATCAAGGAGCACCAATCAGGATGACACAGGATCTGGCAGCCTCCACGCTAAAAGACCGCAAGCCTTGGAATACCATATTCAGAAAGGCAAGAGAGCTGGGCCTTCAGCCACGGATCAACTACCCATTGAAACTGACTATATACTTCCAGGGGAAAGTATGGGCATTCAACAAAATTGAAGATTTCCAAGTTTTTGCACAAAAGAGACCAGGACTAAATGGAAAGTTTAATACCCAACCACAAAAATCAAGAGAAACATGAAAAGGTAAATAAGAAACAGAGGGAAAAGAAAGAAAACTAATAATGTTTTAAATTTGACTCTTTAAGGGCTTAAATAAGATCTAATTATCTGTATTACTATGTGGAGAAATGCTATGTATAATTCTCTGTAGTGAACTCTATTCACTATTATAATATTCACTATTATAGCAAACAGAAGAATAATTCATACGGAGACAACAGGATACTAAATGGTCTAAGATGACATGGAGGGTGGTAAAGAGGGGGGGAATAATAGGGGACACCAAGAAAAATCTGAGTAAATAAGAAAAATAGGATATTCTATTACACACAAAGAGGGCATGGGAAGCGGAGGGGATAAATACTATTATAAGAAGGCGAGGAAAAGAGCATTGAGGTAATAATCAAACCTTGCTCTCTGTGTAATCAAACCAGAGAGGGAAGAGTAGCTTTATTATCCATTCGGATAAAAAATTCTATCTAACCCTACTGAGAATGTCAGAAGGGACAAACCAAAGGGAGCAGGGGAGTGGGGAGGTCAAAAAAGGGAGGGGAGAAGAAAGGGGAGAGAATTCATTAGGCCTTTAAAAAACAAAAAGAGGGGAATAACAAGGGAGGGGGCAGAAAGGGAAGTCAATCAAGGGAGGGGATAAGGGGTACTGGCTCAAAACGAACCACTCGTTTAAAAGAAAATAGTGTAAGAAGAAGGGGTGGGTCTAGGGGAGGATAAAAAATATCAGTGAATGCACAGCTGATAATTGGAACTCTGAATGTGAATGGGATGAACTTGCTCATAAAATGGAAGCAAATAGCAGAGTGGATCAGAAAGCAAAATCCTACCATATGTTGTCTACAAGAAACACATATGAGGCAGGTAGACATACACAAGTTTAATATTAAGGGCTTGAGCAAAAGCTTTAGGGCATCAAATGAGAAAAAGAAGGCAGGAATGGCTATTATGATCTCTGACAAAGCCAAAGTAAAAATAGATATGATTAAGAAAGACAGGGAAGGTCATTACATCCTGATTAAAGGCAGTATAAACAATGAGGAAATAACTCTGCTCAATATATATGCACCAAGTGGTATAGTATCCAAATTCATAAAGGAGAAACTGGCAGAGCTGAAGAAGGAAATAGATAGTAAAACCATAATAGTGGGAGATCTAAATACTCCTTTTCAGATCTAGATAAATCAAACCAAAAAATAAATAAGAAAGAGGTAAGAGAGGTGAATGAAGTCCTAGAAAAAATAGATTTAATTGATATGTGGAGAAAAATAAATAGGGACAAAAAGGAATACACCTTCTTCTCAGCTTCACAAGGTACATTCACAAAGATTGATCATGTAATAGGGCATAGAATCATTGCAAACAAATGCAAAAGAGCAGATATAATAAATGTAACCTCAGATCATAATGCAATAAAAATAATAATTAGTAAGGGCACCTGGACAGGAAAATCAAAAACTAATTGGAAATTAAACAATATGATTCTCCAAAACCAAATTGTCAAAGAAGAAATCATAGAAACAATCAACAATTTCATTGAAGAAAATGACAATGATGAGACATCCTACCAAACTCTGTGTTATGCGGCCAAGGCAGTACTCAGGGGGAAATTTATATCCTTGAGTGCATATATTAACAAATTAAGGAGGGCAGAGATTAGTGAATTGGGCATGCAACTCAAAAAATTAGAAAGTGAGCAAATTAAAAATCCCCAGATGGAAACTAAATTAGAAATACTAAAAATTAAGGGAGAAATTAATAAAATTGAAAGTAAAAGAACTATTGAATTAATAAATAAGACTAGAAGCTGGTATTTTGAAAAAAACAGATAAAATTGACAAAGTACTGGTCAATCTAATAAAAAAGGAAAAAAGAAAACAGTATCAAAGATTAAAAGGGAGACCTTACCTCTAAGGAAGAGGAAATTAAGGCAATCATTAAGAACTATTTTGCCCAATTATATGGCAACAAATATAACAATTTAGGAGATATGGATGAATATTTACAAAAATATAAATCACCTAGATTAACAGCAGAAGAAAT
>NC_058130.1:624762805-624803549 GCF_016433145.1 Gracilinanus agilis
TAAAAAACAAAAAGAGGGGAATAACAAGGGAGGGGGCAGAAAGGGAAGTCAATCAAGGGAGGGGATAAGGGGTACTGGCTCAAAACGAACCACTCGTTTAAAAGAAAATAGTGTAAGAAGAAGGGGTGGGTCTAGGGGAGGATAAAAAATATCAGTGAATGCACAGCTGATAATTGGAACTCTGAATGTGAATGGGATGAACTTGCTCATAAAATGGAAGCAAATAGCAGAGTGGATCAGAAAGCAAAATCCTACCATATGTTGTCTACAAGAAACACATATGAGGCAGGTAGACATACACAAGTTTAATATTAAGGGCTTGAGCAAAAGCTTTAGGGCATCAAATGAGAAAAAGAAGGCAGGAATGGCTATTATGATCTCTGACAAAGCCAAAGTAAAAATAGATATGATTAAGAAAGACAGGGAAGGTCATTACATCCTGATTAAAGGCAGTATAAACAATGAGGAAATAACTCTGCTCAATATATATGCACCAAGTGGTATAGTATCCAAATTCATAAAGGAGAAACTGGCAGAGCTGAAGAAGGAAATAGATAGTAAAACCATAATAGTGGGAGATCTAAATACTCCTTTTCAGATCTAGATAAATCAAACCAAAAAATAAATAAGAAAGAGGTAAGAGAGGTGAATGAAGTCCTAGAAAAAATAGATTTAATTGATATGTGGAGAAAAATAAATAGGGACAAAAAGGAATACACCTTCTTCTCAGCTTCACAAGGTACATTCACAAAGATTGATCATGTAATAGGGCATAGAATCATTGCAAACAAATGCAAAAGAGCAGATATAATAAATGTAACCTCAGATCATAATGCAATAAAAATAATAATTAGTAAGGGCACCTGGACAGGAAAATCAAAAACTAATTGGAAATTAAACAATATGATTCTCCAAAACCAAATTGTCAAAGAAGAAATCATAGAAACAATCAACAATTTCATTGAAGAAAATGACAATGATGAGACATCCTACCAAACTCTGTGTTATGCGGCCAAGGCAGTACTCAGGGGGAAATTTATATCCTTGAGTGCATATATTAACAAATTAAGGAGGGCAGAGATTAGTGAATTGGGCATGCAACTCAAAAAATTAGAAAGTGAGCAAATTAAAAATCCCCAGATGGAAACTAAATTAGAAATACTAAAAATTAAGGGAGAAATTAATAAAATTGAAAGTAAAAGAACTATTGAATTAATAAATAAGACTAGAAGCTGGTATTTTGAAAAAAACAGATAAAATTGACAAAGTACTGGTCAATCTAATAAAAAAGGAAAAAAGAAAACAGTATCAAAGATTAAAAGGGAGACCTTACCTCTAAGGAAGAGGAAATTAAGGCAATCATTAAGAACTATTTTGCCCAATTATATGGCAACAAATATAACAATTTAGGAGATATGGATGAATATTTACAAAAATATAAATCACCTAGATTAACAGCAGAAGAAATAGAATACCTAAATAATCCCATATCAGAAATAGAAATTGAACAAGCCATCAAAGAACTCCCTAAGAAAAAATCGCCAGGGCCTGATGGATTCACAAGTGAATTCTATCAGACATTCAAAGATCAACTAATCCCAATACTATACAAATTATTTGATATGATAAGCAAAGAAGGAGTCCTACCAAATTCCTTTTATGACACAAATATGGTACTGATTCCAAAACCAGGGAGATCAAAAACAGAGAAAGAAAACTACAGACCAATCTCCCTAATGAACATAGATGCAAAAATCTTAAACAGAATATTAGCAAAGAGACTCCAGCAAGTAATTAAGAATATCGTCCACCATGATCAGGTGGGATTTATACCAGGAATGCCAGGATGGTTCAACATTAGGAAAACCATCCACATAATTGACCATATCAACAGTCTAACAAACAAAAATCACTTGATTATCTCAATAGATGCAGAAAAAACCTTTGACAAAATACAGCATCCATTCCTATTGAAAACATTGAAAAGTATAGGAATAGATAGGACCCTTTGTAAAAATAATAAACAGTATATACCTAAAACCATCAACAAGCATTATATGCAATGGGGATAAATTAGAAGCCTTCCCAATAAGATCAGGAGTAAAACAAGGATACCCATTATCACCTCTATTATTCAACATAGTACTAGAAACACTAGCAATAGCAATTAGAGAAGAAAAAGAAATTGAAGGTATCAAAATAGGCAATGAGGAGACTAAGCTATCACTCTTTGCAGATGATATGATGGTCTACTTAAAAAATCCTAGAGAATCAACTAAGAAGCTGGTAGAAATAATCAACAACTTTAGTAAAGTTGCAGGATACAAAATAAATGCACATAAATCATCAGCATTTCTATATATTTCCAACACATTAGAGCTGCAAGAGAAACACCATTTAAAATCACCCTAGACAATATAAAATACTTGGGAATCTATCTACCTAAACAAACACAGCAATTATACGAAAACTACTACAAAACACTTTCCAAACAAATAAAACTGGAGCTCAACAATTGGAAAGCCATTAATTGTTCATGGGTAGGACGAGCTAACATAATAAAAATGAACATTCTACCCAAATTAATTTACCTATTTAGTACCATACCTATCAAATTACCAAAAAAACTTCTTTACTAAATTAGGAAAAATTATAACAAATTTCATTTGGAATAACAAAAGGTCAAGAATATCAAGGGAAATAATGAAAAAATGTGAAGGAAGGGGGCCTAGCAGTACCAGATATTAAACTATACTATAAAGCAGCAGTCATCAAAACAATATGGTACTGGCTAAGAGATAGAAGGGAGGATCAGTGGAATGGACTTGGGGTTAATGACATCAGCAAGACAGTGTATGATAAACCCAAAGAACCCAACTTTTGGGACATGAATTCACTATTTGACAAAAACTGCTGGGAAATTTGGAAAACAATATGGGAGAGATTAGGTCTAGATCAACATCTCACACCCTACACCAAGATAAATTCAGAATGGGTGAATGACTTGAATATAAAGAGGGAAACTATAAATAAGTTAAGTGAACACAAAATAGTACACCTGTCAGATCTCTGGGAAAGGAAAGATTTTAAAACCAAGCAAGAGTTAGAGAAAATTACAAAATGTAAATTAAATGGTTTTGATTATATTAAACTAAAAAGCTTTTGTACAAACAAAAACAATGTAGTCAAAATCAGAAGGGAAACAACAAATTGGGAAAAAATCTTTATAACGAAAAACTCTGACAGGGGTCTAATTACTCATATATACAAGGAGTTAAATCAATTGTATAAAAAATCAAGCCATTCCCCAATTGAAAAATGGGCAAGAGACATGAATAGGCAATTTTCAGGTAAAGAAATCAAAAATATCAATAAGCACACGAGAAAGGGTTCTAAATCTCTAATAATTAGAGAAATGCACATCAAAACAACTCTGAGGTATCACCTAACACCTAGCAGATTGGCTAAAATGAAAGAAGGGGAGAGTAATGAATGCTGGAGGGGATGTGGCAAAATTAGGACATTTATGCATTGCTGGTGGAGTTGTGAACTGATCCACCCATTCTGGCTGGCAATTTGGAACTATGTTCAAAGGGCTATAAAAGAATGCCTGCCCTTTGATCCTGCCATACCATTGTTGGATTTGTACCCTAAAGAGATCATAGATAAACAGACTTGTACGAAAATATTTATAGCTGCGCTTTTTGTGGTGGCAACAAATTGGAAAAGGAGGGTATGTCCTTCAATTGGGGAATGGCTGAACAAACTGTGGTATATGCGGGTGATGGAATACTATTGTGCTAAAAGGAATAATAAACTGCAGGAGTTCCAGGCCAACTGGAGAGACCTCCGGGAACAGATGCAGAGTGAAAGGAGCAGAGCTAGAAGAACATTGTACACAGAGACTGATATACTGTGGTAAAATTGAACGTAATGGACCTCTGTACCAGCAGCAATACAGTGAGCCAGGACAATTCAGAGGGATTTATGGTAAAGAATGCTACCCACATTCAGAGGAAGGACTGCAGGAGAGGAAACATAAGAAAAACAACTGCTTGAACGCATGGGTCAGGGTGGACATGATTGAGGGTGTGGACTCGAAACTACCACACCAATGCAACTACCAACAATTTGGAAACTGGTCTTGATCAAGGACACATGACAAAAGTAGTGGAAATGTGCATCGGCCATGGGTGGGGGGAGTGCGGGGGGCGAAGGGGAAAGGAGGAGCATGAATCATGTAACCATGTTAAAAATGAATATTAATAAATGTTTAAAAAAAGAATTCTCATTGGTAAAAAGAATTACTTGAGGATACCTGCTTGCATAATAATAAAAAGGGGGAAAACAATAATGTAAGGAAAATTTTCCCAGTTATTAGAATTATCTTGAAGTGGAATGGGCTATCTCAGAAGGAAGTGTATTCTTCTTCATTAGAGATCTTATGATGGAGTTCAGATGACTACTTGTTAGTTATGTTGTAGTGTGGATTTTGCCTCTAATATGGTTTCAACTTGAGTTTTTGTAGACACTATAATTCTGATTCTGTATTGTTTTGTTTTAAAATATAAGCTTATAATTCCAGCTCAGTAAGCTACATGAAAACCTTAATTTATTTGACTGTCAATTTCATCATTGAAAAAATGAAGAGATTGAACTAAATGAAATCTATCTTCCTTTTAAGATAAAAAAAAATCCAAAATTCTCTCAGGATTTTGCCTTTCTCAGTTTTGCGTCATTTATATATTTATTTTTATGATATACTCAGTAACGATTACCACCAAGAAAAACTTAAATAAACAAATGCATAAAAATTATGAGCTAAACCACAAACTTCACGTTGTTTAAAATTTGTTTAAAATGTGCAAATTGTATATTAGCAATAATATAAGCATCCTCTGCTTTTGAGTTCCCTCTGGATTTGTTTTACTTTGATACTTTTTCCTTTTGATTTTGTGGCTGCATACACTTATTTTAAATAGATTTCTATCTCTTCATCCAAATAATGATAAAAACATTGAATAGACAAGATTAAGGAACCTTCTAACACATTATTCTCCATGATATACTCCAATTCAACTTAGATTAATTAACAAAAGAGTTATTCAATCAATTCTGAACCTACCAAACTGTACTATCCTTCAATCCACATAGTTCCATTTGGGCCACAAGTAGATATGGAGAAGTTTATTCAAATGCCTTGATGAACATACTATTACATATACTATTTAAATACCTTGAGGTATACCATATCCATAATATTCATCTGATACATCAGTTTAGTACTATTAACAAAGGAGGAACTGAGCTGGCTTGATATATTTTTGGTGAAACCATCCCGGCTCTTAGTAATTATTATTATATTTTATATGTGCTCACCAATCATTTTCTTATTAATTCATCCTAGAATTTTGACAGGAATAAATATCAAGGGTGATGAATTTCTTTCCAGGATCCACCTTTCCTTTCATTTGGAAGTTCATACATTTGCCCAAATATGATCTTTTTGGACTTTGCCCTTCTAGAGTGTAATCTTGTGGTACCCACAACAAAATTCATATAGGCTTGTACAGTTTAGAAATTAATTTTTTACTCAGCAAAAATGGATTTTCTCTACCTCTCACATAAAACTATATATATATATCAAGCTAAATAATTTCTTTCATTGGCCATATCCAAAATATTTATTTCTGATTCTGTACCTTGAGTCTCTAACCTTCCTAGATATTTTATAACTAATTTTATTACTCATTGAAATTGGTAAAGTTTTGTTATAATAGCTATTCATCTCTCCTGGGCTTCATTTTCCTATTAATGATATGTTTTATTTTTCATCCTTGAAGAAAATTATCTTTCTTACGGAAGATAAATGCAAAATTAACAATGAAATGATTTTTCTCCTTTTATTAGTTAATAATACAATAGCAAAGCCCAGACAGTTGACCTACCACTTCTTTACCATTTCTTGACCTAAACTTAATTCTGAAAACCCTGGATATTGTGCTTGAAATATTTTTCAAGTTTCATCTCAGGTTTTAAGTTTTCCTGACAAAATTCTTGCAGGTTCCTGCCATGTACTTTCAATTTTGGAGGGTTATGTGCTTAATATCATATACTAAGCATAAATTTTCAAAAATAATTAGCAATTTACTAAGCATTTATATACTACATAAAGACCACAATGTAGAATAAACATATGAATATGTTCCAGTTTTTACTTAAGTGAGGTAAATAACTGAATGATATCACTTTGAGGACTGCTCCCTTTTTGGTCTCATCTCCCCCAATTCCCCCCAAGAAAAACAACAACAACACAAAAACATATTTTGTTCTACAATTTTTGTGAAGCAAATCTATTTACTCCATATGGACCCTATTAGTTGTTGCTCTGTTTAAATCTGAACAGATGTTACTAAATAAAATACAAGTTGGCTTTACTGTTTAAGTTATGCTACTACATATAATGTATATATTAACAAACTTAAAATTTAAGCCCCTCTTAGCCCTAACAACCACCTGCTTCCTTTTAAGTCACTAGTTTCTATCTAGTGAAATTTGCTTCTTTCCTTGCTTCTCCTGCTTGGCTTAAACACAAATGCTCACACACACACACACACACACACACACACACACACACACTCACACACACACACACACACACACAGAGGAACTTTTAACTCTTTTGGAAACCACTTCTTTCTATGTAGTCAGTACATGTTATGTATCTTTATTATGACTCTAATTTGAGAAATCTAGTTAAGCATTTAAACTTCAATAAAACCTAAATAATGTCAAGGAACCATTGAGTTTGATAAATACACATACTTGAACATTCAAGAGACAGTCACACAATCAGTTTAATTGCATGGATTGCAGAAAGTGTTCTGAACCACTCTAAAAAGAATATGGCTTGTTCATGGCTTGATATAGTTATAGGAAAGGACTCCTAATTTCAAGTACAATGTATGGTTCATGTCCAGAGACATCCAATGCTAAAAATAAATCATGGGAGGATATTGGGGAGGATATTTTTGTTGTAGTCATGAAACTTAGGATGGCAAACATAGAAAAGACCTCCAATCCAAGGAGACCCTTGTTCACACCCAATTTAGAAATCAGTTAACTTCTCAGTGCTCTAAGCAATGTGCTAAGAATAAAAGTTGCAACAAAGGCGTGATGTACAATAATAGAGGGAGTTTCCTTATCTGGGCAATTCTTAAAATCAGTGCAGTCACAGGTATATACATTATGCTTTTTTCTAGTTTCTAGTTAACAGTTGTCTCCTATTTCAGTTGTGTTCAGTTGTGTTCAAACCTTCATGAACTCATTTCGGTTTTGCTGGAAAAGATGCTAGAGTGAGCCATTTCCTTCTCCAGCTCATTTACAGATGAGGAAATTAAGGCAAGAAGGGTTAAGTGACTTGCCCAGTCACATCAGTTAGTAAGTGTCTGATTTGAACTCATAAAGATGAGTCTTTCTGACTCCAGACCTGGAACTCCATCCACTGTGTCTCCTAGTTGCCATGTTGTCTCCTATGCAACAAATCATTTTAGTTTCTGTATCACCATAGCTCTAACCACTTCCCCCCTCAAAAATCCACATTTTATCTTATTTTCATAATGCAACTCCAAATTAATAAAGCCCTATCTAGGATGATAATAGTGTCAAAGCAACTGGAAACACACTACTCTCTGCTGTAATGTTTTATGCAAATAATTCAAGTTCCGGAATTATAATTTAAAATAGTTTTCATAACAGGTGAAAGTCATAGCCTTTCAGTTTCAGCACCACAAATATTACCTTATTTCAAGTATTTTCATACAATGAGGACTTATAGTAAAGGCATATACTTTCCTTTTTTTGTATTACTTGCTTTTAAGAGTATTATGTGTACTGCATTTTGACTCTACATTCTGTGAGCCTAAGTATTTAGGTCAATTTAGGTCAATACTCATAAGTAGATAGTTTCTGCAAAATCATTTATGTATTAAATTAGAGTACTTTCATATTAATAAACATGAATATATTCTGCACATTTTATATTTTACTTAAACCATGTAATGGCTTTAGTAACTATCTTGGTGTAACAAAGAGAGACATAGCCCTGAACTTAGAAAAAAATGTCAGTTCAAGTCTCTGACATACTGGCGATATGATACTGTGTGAGTCATTTAACATTTTATTTCTCTAAAAAGTTTTCTATAACTATAAGTTTCAGAAGAGATCTGAATTGGTACAGAAAGTTTCTTCATGTAGGAGAAATCTCAGATACATGTCCTAAGGAAAGGGTTTAGGCTTAGATAAAATAAAAAATTATTTCTCTTGCCCATTCACTTGGTTCATTAGAACATATTAATGAAATCAGAAGTCTCCAAGACCTCATTACCATTTTTTAGTTCATTTGCAAAAAAATTTCACATGATTCTATCATCATATACGAGGGTCAAAAGAGACTATAACTCTATAAATTTATTCCTTCTTCACTACAGTTTAAATCCCTTTTTTCCTAACTGCTAATGCCCTTCCTCTCAAAATACATTATACTTAACTACTTTATATGTTATTGCATTCCTTTTCTATTTATGCTGCATATATGTGTATATATATACAAATACACACATTTCCTGCCTTCTCCCTCATAAATTGTACAATTCTTATAATAGTGGGCTGATGGCAGCATCCTGATAAAAACAGAACACTAAACTCATAGCTAAAAATTGTGGCAGTAATATCACCATAATTAGAAAATAATACCGGACTAAATGGCTCTGTTGCATGTGAAGTGTTTTAAGAATGAATATAAAGCAAGATTTAATAGTAGGGAAAGACTATTCTAGCAACTAGCTCTAAGAAAGTTGAATTACTGAAGATGTCCTGATAATTGAATTTTTCTATAAAACAGTCAGTTTTAATGAAACTGGAAGAAGACTGACATTGGAGGTAGTTACTTCTCACCAATTTAGCAGAATAATCTAAGTGCTTTCAATGTGTTAAAATTTTTAAGTTTCCATTTCAAGCAAATCTTTATGAGATATCTTGATGGTCATTTCATAATAATCATGGATTTCCTTCATTGCTGTGGAAAATCTAGGTCTTAAAAATGAAAAGGAATATGAATGGTGAGGAAATATATAGTAGAAAGTGCTTTGTATATAAAGATAGAAGACTACATTCAGTCCTAGTTCTGATCTTTTTTACTTATACATCCTTAGATGTTACTTTCTTTTCCATTTCTCTTTTTTCAATTCTCTCCAAGTTCCCAAACAACTCCAAATCTTTGATCCTATGACCTCTGAAGCACTGAAGTAAATTTAAACCAAGAAAAAAAAAAGAAATTATATACTTACTATTTGGAAAAAAATCAAGGAAATCATTCCAGCTGTCTTGGGGAGGAAGATAGGACAAATACTACAGATTTAAAAAAAAGTTATGCAGCAGTGATTACTGAAATCTGATTTTTTTTTAAATAGCATATTTAAATGTAAAGTTGGAGACAAATGATGTTATGGAAAATCATCACATACAAATATTTAAAGATGGTAATTATAATAATATTAATTTCAATAAATCTCAGTTTTTTAAAATGATGAAGTACCTAAAGCTATGAAACTGGTAATATGTTTATTCAAGACTTATTTTTAAGTATTCTTATAATTATATAAACATCGAATAATTGCCTACCATTGGCCAGGCATTGTGTCTAACACTAGGGGACCCAGAAAAAGATTATCCCTGCCCACAAGGAGCTTGAAATCGAACGAGGGACACAAAATGCAAACAAATATGTGTTTATTTGTAGTTATATAGAGAATGAATAAGAGATAATAGAGACAAGACACTGCAATTAAGAGAAATTGAAGAAGATTCCTGTAGAAGGTGGGATTTTAGTTGGGACCTGAAGCCAGTGGAGTAGATAGAACAAGTATTGCAGGCATGTGGAGTAGTTGGAAAAAATACCAGGAACCAAGAGATGGAGTGTCTTCATGGAATAGTCAGGAGCCCAATGTAATGGATCAAAGAGCACCTATTGGGGAGAAAGGTATAAGAAGTTTGGAAAAATTGGAAGGGGCTATTTTGGAGGACATTGAATATTAGAGCAATTTGCCTTTGATCTTAGAGGTAACAAGAAGCCAAAACTTTAGAAGATTGACACAACTGAATCTGTACTTTAGGAAAATCACATTAGTGGCTGAGTAGAGACTGAATTGGAGAGAGACACAGAGGTGGCAAACTCACCAGAAGGCTATTGTATTTATCAAAAATTGAAATTGAGAGGATTTGTACTAGAATTGTGGCTGTGTCAGAGGAAAGGGGCAATATTTCAAAAGTGAAATAGACAGCCTTTGGCAACAGATTGGATACGGGGAGTGAAAGATAGTGAGGAATTCAGGATGAATCTAGTTTGGAAACTTGGATCTGGGAGGCTGTATTGCCCTCATTAGTTAAAGGGAAGGTATGAAGGAAGTAGAATGTAAGGATAAAAATAATGAGTTCCATTTGTGACATATTGAGTTTAAGATGTTTACTAGACAATCAGTTTGAGGTATCTAAAAGGTTGTTAGATATAAGAGATTAGAACTCTTCTGAACATTTGATTTGGGGCAGGATAAGTAGATTTGAGAATCATCAGCACAAAGTTGATAATTAAATCTATGAAAGTTGATGAGATTGCAGGTGAAATGATATAGATGGAGAAGAGAAGGCCCAGGACAGAACCATGAGATACATCGATGATTAGAAGTGTTATATGGAGAATCATCAAAGGAAAACAGAGAAAGAACAGTCAGATAGGCATGGGGGAACCCAGCAGAGAGTGGTGTCCAGAAAATCTAGAGAGAAGAAAGGATCCAGGAGGAGTGATCAAGAGTAATGAAGGCTTCAGAAAAGACAAGGATAATAGGCATGAGAAAAGGCCATTGATTTTGGCAACTAAATTCATTAGTAACTTTAGAGATAGAACAGTTTGGGTGGGATGATAGGGTCTGAAGCCAGATTGTAAGGGATCGTAAAAGAATGTTAGAAAAGAAAGTAGAAGCACTCATTGTAGATGACCTTTTCAAGGAGTTTACAATGAAGAGAAGAAAATATATTGGGATGGTAATTAGCAGAAGTAGAAAGATCAAGTAAGAATTTTTTCAGTATAAGAGGAATTTGGGCATGTTTGAAGCCAGGAGAAAATGAGTCAGTAGCTAGGGAGTGATTGAAAATAAATGAAAAACTGGGAATAAAAGAGAGGGTATTCTTTTGAAGAAGAGATAATAGAATGGGATTTCTGGAAAGAGTATAAGGGTTATCATTAAGGAGTAAAGCCAGTCCATAATGCAAAATAAAGGTAAAGAGAAGTGTTAGAAAGTGTCTGACTGAGAGGAGATGAGGAAGAGGAGAGGAGGCTTAAGTCACAGCAAATGATTCTAATTATTTCTTATAAAATATTGGGCATATTTCTCATCTGAGACAATGAAGAAAGATGGAGGCTTAGGAAGTTTAAGAAAGGAAGGAAAGGTTTGGAAGAGCTATTGTTAATAAAGGGATAATTAGTTGATAAAGGAAGGATAATAGTTGCCTAGCAACAATGAGGGCCCAGTTTATAATTAACACTACGTATTTATTCATTGATAATTTTTATAAATTCAATTGTTAATTCGATGACTTTCTAAAATAAGAAATTTCTCATTTTAAAATTCATTCTAAATATAGCTCTTTTGATTCATTTTGTTCAAGAAATTGAATAAGCCATACATAAGCTCCCTAGCAGAAAATCCACAGAAACAGGGGAATTCAAAAGTGAATTCTACCAAAAAATTAAGGAATACTTCATTCTATTTCTACATAAAATATTTGGGAAAATAGGCAAAAACAAAGAGTCTTACCAAATTCCTTTTGTGAAACAAATAGGGTGCCAAAGCCTAGAGCAGATACAGCAAAGAGAAAAAGAAAATTATAGGCTAATCTATTATAATTAATTAATAGAATTAATAGAAATTAAATAATTAATGCAATTAATTAATACAAATAATATATTAATCACTATCATTAATTATATATTTAATCAATGTAATTAATTAGTTGATATGATAAATATAAATGAAAAAAATAAAATGATAGAAAAGAGAATACACAATATCACAAAGTTCATACAGTATGACCAGATGGGATTTAAACTATTAGGAAAACTATCAGTCTAACTCACCATATCAATAAGAAAATCAACAAAAATCATATAATTATCTCCATAAATGCAGAATTTTTTTTACAAAATGCAATATTCATTCCTATTAAAATGCTAGAAAACATAGGATAAATGGAGCTTTCATTTAAATGAAAAGCAGTATCTTTCTAAAATCATTAGTAAGCTTCATATGTAATGGTTATAAACTATGAACCTTCCCAGTAAGATCAGGAATAAAACAAAATTGTCCATTATCACCACTATTATTTAGTATCATGACACATGTTAGCTCTAGAAATAAGAAGAAAAAAACACTGAAATAATTAGAACATGCAACAAGGAAATAAAACTATTACTCTTTACAAATATCATCATGTTACATTATAGTATTCTAGAGAATAAACTATAATTGTTGACATAATTAACTTCAGGAAACTTAAAAGTTATAAAATAAACACACAAATTGTCAGCATTTCTATATATTACCATCCAACTGCAGCAAGGGACAGAAAGAGATTTATCATTTAAAATGACTTTAGATGGGGCAGCTGGGTAGCTCAGTGGATTGAGAGTCAGGCCTAGAGACTGGAGGTCCTAGGTTCAAATCTGGCGTCAGACACTTCCCGGCTGTGTGACCCTGGGCAAGTCACTTGACCCCCATTGCCTACCCTTACCAATCTTCCACCAAGGAACTAATACACAGAAGTTAAGGGTTTAAAAAAAATGACTTTAGATAATACAAAATACTTTGGAGCCTATCTACAAAGACAACTTCAGTCACAAACACATATAAATGTTTTATAAATAAAACTCTTTTCATACAAGTGAAGTCACATATGAACAACTGGAAAAATATTAATTTCTCTCACTAGGCAGAGCCAATGTCATAAAATGGCAATTCTACCTAAATTAATTTATTTGTTTGGTCTAATACCAATCAAACTACCAAAAATGATACTATAGAATCAGAAAACATAATAACAAAATTCCTCTAGAAGAGCAACATTTTTTAAAAGGGTTAAAAATATCAAGGGAATCAATGAAAAAAGTGAAATAAAGTAGCCTTCGGTATCAGATCTTAAAGTGTATTAAACAGCGATAATTATAAAAAAAAATTGTACTAGTTCATTTCTCTACACTACTAATAAAGCCCAGGAAATAGAAAGATACAGTTTCTTTTAAAATGCCTATAAACAATATAAAATACCTGGAAATCTACTTGCCAAGATAAATCCAGTAACTATTAAGATCACAGTTACAAAACACTTTTCCCACAAATAAAGTCAGATCTAAGAAACTGAAAAAAATTAATTGCCCAGTGGTATGTGGAGACAATATAATAAAAAAGTCAATTCTTCATAAATAAGTTTACTTATTAGGTGCTATATTCATCAAACTATCCCAAAATTATTTCTTGGAGCTAGAAAAAATCATAACAAAATTCATCTGGAAGGGAAAAAGGCCAAGGATATCAAGGGAATTAATGGAAAAAATATGAAGGAAATATGAAGGAAAGTGTCTTAGCTGTACCTAATCTCAAAATATGTTATAAAGTGACAGCCACCAAATAATCTGGTACTGGCTTAAAAAAATAGAGTTGATAACCAGTGGAATAGACAAGGCACGCAATGGTAAATGAATATAGTACCCTAATGTTTTATAAATCCAAAGATCCATGCTTCTGGGAGAAGAACTCACTATTTAAGAAAAACTACTGAGAAAATGGAAAACTGTATGGCAGAACACCTCTCACCATATACAAAGGTAAAGTAAAAATGGATACATGACTTAAACATAAAGGGTGATACCATAAATAAATTAGGGGAATACAAAATAGTCTGTTAGACCTATGGATAAGGGAAGAGTTTAATTTAAACCAAGATATAGAAAAAATTATGAGATGTAAAATAGATACCATTGACTACTTTAAATTTTAAAAGTTTCTACACAAATAAATGTAATATAACTAAAACTAAAAAGGAAACAATAAATGGGAAATCTTTATAGAAAGTCTCCCTTTATAGAAAGGCTTCCTTTCTCAAATCTATAGAGAATTGAGTTTAGTCTATAAGAATACAAAACATTTCCCAGTTGACAAATGGCCAAAAGATTGGAACAAGCAATTCTTAGAAAAAGAAATTTAAATTATTTTTACTCATTTGAAAAAAATCTCCAAATAATTATTGATGATACAATATCAGAAATGATGTGGAGAAATGCAAATTAAAATTAGGTATCGCCTCACACCCATCAGACTAGCTAATATGACAAAAAGGAAAAATGATAAATGCTGGAGGGGATGTGGAAAAATCAGGACACCAATACATAGCTGGTGGAGCTGTGAATTGATAAAACCATTCTAGAGTGCAAACAGGAACCATGCTTACCCTTTGTACAGAAAATAATGCTACTACTTCTGTATTCCAAACAGCTCAAAAATAGGGGGAAAAGACCTACTTATACAAAAAATATTTATAGCATTTCTTTTTTGTGATGGCAAAGAACTAGAAGCTGAAGAGATGTTGATCAACTGAGGAATGGCTAAGCAAGTTGTGATATATAAGCAAGTTGTGATATATGTTTATAACAGAATACTATTGTGCCATAAAAAATGACAAATAAGATGATTACAAAAGACAAACAAACAACCTGGAAAGACTACTATGAAGTGATGCAAAGTGAAAAGTAAGCAGAATCAAGAGAAAGATATATACAGTAACAACAACAAGGTATGATGATCAACTGTGAATGTCTCATCTCTACAGAGAGAACTGATGAACTCTGAGGGGACACTGAAGGATGCTTTTACACTTTCTTTTTTTCTTGCTTTTTGTATTTTATTTTCCAACAAGATTTAATCTGGAATTACATTTTTCGTTATCTTACATTTCTAATTAATATCATATTTCTTGCTTTGTCAGTGAGTTGGTTGGAGCAGGTAGTAGAAAGAGAATTTGGAGCACCAAACTTGAAAAAATATTAAAAGTAAATAAATTAACCATTAAAAAATTGGGCATTTACAAAAGATTAAAACTGTCTTCTTTGATTTGAGCATTTTTTATTTGCAAGGGAGAGGAATGTGACAAATCTGCAAATGTATCCAGTACCAAGGTATGGAAGGCCTTGAATATATGGCTTAATTGTTTGATTTTTTTATCCTTAAACAATCAAAAATTGGTGGAGAATTTAAGGAGATTAGCACAGCCAATTTGTACCTAAACAAGATTTTTCTGACAATATTTTGAAGGATTAGAAAGGAGAGAAGCCCACACAAGGAGGCCTAATGATAGACCCTTGCAATGGTTGAGTTGTAACTTTTTTTTCAATGTATTTATTAATATAATTTACTCTCTAGTGTCCCTTCCCACTCTCCCAGGATCACAGAAAGTATAATGTGGGAGATAGAGATGTTCATAAAAATTAAGTCTTTCATGTTTCTACCTTTCTGTTCACTCTCTAGAGGTAACATTCACAATTTATTCTTCCAGTATTTCTGTTCCTATTTATGTTGTTCTCTTGATTCTACTTGCTTCACTGTTCATCATCCTGTGCAATTCTTTCTAAGTTTTTTTTTTTCCATTAAACCTGCCCATCGCTTCTTATGGTTCTTATGGTTCCATCAGAATCATAATACAAAGAGAACTACTGCAAAGATTTCGGAACAAAGAAGTTCTTTTCCTTTTTCTCTGATCTCCTCATGACACAGACAAAGATGAGTGTAAGGGGAAAAACAGTTTTATAACACTCTAGGTATAATTCCAACTTGCTCTCCAAAATGGTTGAATTGGTTCACAGTTCCCACCAACAGTGTTTGAGTGGCCCCATTTTTCCACATCTTCTTCAACATTTGGTCATTTTACCCAGTCTAATGGGTGTGAGATGATATCTCAGAATTGCTTTGTTTTTCATTTTTCAAATCATTAGTGATGTAGAACAGTTTTTCATATACCTATATATAGCCTTAATTTTTTAAATTGAAAATGATCTGTTCATATCTTTTCCCATTTATTGGAGAATGGCTCTTATAAATTTGACAAAGTTCTCTTCATATTTTTGATATGAGACCTTTGAGAGACTACCTAAAATGTTTTCCCAAATTTTTTGCTTTCCTTCTAATCTTGGCAACATTTGTTTTATTTGTAAACAAAACAAAACAAAACAAAACAAAACAAAACCTTTTCAACTTAGTGTAATTGAAATTATCCATTTTACATTTCACAATCCTTTCTACCTCTTGTTGATTCATAATTCCTCTTCTATCCACAAATTTGATAGGTAATTAGTTCCTGTTCTAACTTACTTATGCTATTTCATTTTATGATTAATTTTTTATAGTTATAGGATTTACTAGACTTTGCAACTGAATGTTGATATTGAAGGAGAAAAGGAATCAAAATGACAGTTTTTTGAGAAGATAATACTGACTTAAAGATACTGTTTCTGAGTTCAATGGCTCATTTCAGACTTTTTAGGATTTCATCATTTGTGGATGGCAGTAGGGCGGACAAATAGCCATATTAAAAAGACTAAAGCATTAGGGAAGAAGATTGAATCATACAAATAGTCAGTTTCATAGTATGTCTTCATTTTGACTTCTAGATCTTTAATATATAGTCCAGACTTGCATACATGTTTCAGCAACTGGCTTTCTTGCTCATATCAGCCCCCTAGATCTTATTGCTCTGTAGACACCACGGTACCAACTGAGTCTGATTTTAAAATACCTCTTGTTCCTTTCCCAACTCAAATTCTGATTTTCTAAACCAAAAAGAGATAGCACTTAATGCTAGTTATTTTAAGCATTAGAAACCTGCAGAGCATATGAAATGAGTTTTGTAATCATGAATTGCATATTTATTCACACAGCAAATATCAAATGGATGAACACTTCCATTTTTCCAGTTTCCAGAACATGATGGACACCCTACATATCTAACAAATCAGTGATATATGTACATATATATATATATATATGTATACACATATATAAGACACTGCAAATGGATAGCAAACTGGTCTCAGAAATTAGTAAGAAAAATAATGAGCTACTTTGCTTTGGGAAAAGGCAATATTTTTTTAATGATTTCAAGTTACTCCATGTTAGTAAGTCAATCAGTTAGTCATTAAATATTTATTATGTTCCTATCACTGTGCTAAGGGCTAGAAATACAAAGAAAAGAAAAGAATAGTTCTTGCTTTCAAGGATTTCAATGTTAATAGGAGAGACAACAATCAAGTAGGTATGCATAAAAATGCATCTCCTTGATATGGCTCTTCCTTTAGAATACCTGAAATCACTTGCAAAGGTAGAGAAGAATCACATTTTAAATGTCTTTAAAAGACAAAGGATTTTATTTATAATAAAAAGATAAATTCTAAAGATAATAGGAGAGCCACTAAAGGTTAATGAATAGAGGAATGGCATGGTCAGACATGCAGGTATAGAAGATCAATTTTATAGTTTTTATGAGTGGAGGATACTCTGTAGAGGGTAGAAACTTGCAGCAGGGAGAACACTCAGTAGGTTATGTCAATAGTGTAGGCATGTGACAATGAAGAACTTCATCAGAGTGGTGGCAGTGTCATAAAAGATTAGGAGCCTATATAAAAATATTCTGAAGGTAGAAATGATGTAATTGAAACAAAAGTTCATTTTCTTAACACATATTCTTTTTGTGATGCTAAATAACTGTGTTTCATGGAATACTAATGTCTGAAACATTGAGTCTCCTCAAAGGTCAATAGAGATTATTTGATGAATTTGAATTGGCCATAATATGTTATAAAATGAAGATTCATACAGAAGTCATGTGAAGAATCTCATAGAAGTAATGCAGTACCAAAATAAACAAACAAAAAAAGATAGGGCAATCATGTAGTGATTTTGAAGGATAATTTATGGATGTGTTGGCATCCTCAAAAAGACAGAACAATATGAGAAAATATTAGAGCATATTAAAGGTGGATCCTGTGGTAAGTTCATTAGAAGACAGAAATAAGAATAGTACAAAATAGGTGGTTTGTGGTCTACATCATTATAATAATCACATCAATGAGAAGGCAAATGCATTGATGTTTTGCAGTACTAACATAAAAGACATATTATGTATTTTTTCTTGCTTATACATTCCATTATTCTTTTGAGATCCTGATTCTGTTATTAGAAACATTAAGCATCCTACTCAGCTTTATGGCATACATAATTGATTAGTATATCATCTAAGTCTTTAACTGAGATACTAATGATATATACACATACACACCACACACACACACAATTGGACTCTATCATAAAAAGATGAATTCAATGGTGTCAAGACTTGCTCCTATAAATTCTAAGCTGACAAGATGAACATTTCTTTTATCTCTAAGTGTTCAGAAAACATCCATTTAATGATCTTACCCTAGAATGTTTTCAAAAATTGATATGAAACATAGTTTCATGTACCCACATCCCCCCAATTTTGACAAATGATCCAATGCTAATCTATTCTAATTTTTTTTTTCAGTTTTCTCTATTCTGCAAAATTATCCCATGATTACATATATTAGCAATCTCATTTCTAAGTCCTTTCAGCCTATGTTGTAATTAGTTCATGCCTGGAAAATTCAATTCAGCTATCATGGGATTTCAATCCTTCTCAGTCATACCTCTGGGAAGAAATAAAGAAACAAAATATTTCAGCTATACCTATCTATCTATCAATCTATCTATACAACATCTACCCAATCAACCTGGTCCTTCCTTGCTCTCTTTGATCTGAGAACATATTTATTTATTTTTAAATAATCATGCATTTGTTTTTGCTCCATCCCACTTCTAACTGAATATTTAATTATATTTTTTCTCAATTACATACAGAAACAATTTTTACAATTGTTTTCTGACATTTTGTGATAGAAATTCTCTCCTTCCCTTCTGCCCCTTTCCTCCTCATAGTAGCAAGTAATATGATGCATTATACATGTATAATATGCAACATATTTCTATATTCATCATGTGAAAGGAGGCACATAATATATATCAAGAAAATTCATGAAGGAAATAAAATGAAAAGTGAAATGCTCCAATCTGTAATTAGACTCCATCAATTTCTTATAAAATGGTGGATAGCCTTTTTCATTATGGGTCTCTTGGGGTTGCCTTAGATCCTTACATTGTTTATAATAGTCATGTCTTCACAATTGATTACCATACAATATTGATGTTTCTGGGTACAAGGTTCTCTTGGTTCACTTCATTTTGCATAAGATCATATGTCTTTCCAGTTTTCTTTGACATTGTCCTTTTCATCATTTTTTATGACACAATAGTATTTCATGACAATCCTTTTTAAAAATTTATTTAATTAATTTATTTAGAATATTTTTCCATGGTTACATGATTCATGTTCTTACCTGCTCCTTCTCCCCACTTCACTCTCTAGTATTGTTTCCCTTCCCATCAGTCCTTTTGTTATCCTTCTACTTCTCTATAGGGCATGAGTCAATTCTCTGCCCCAGTGGATCTGATTGTTCTTCCCTCTTTGAGTCAATTTCAATGCATGTAAGGATTAAGTATTTCTTGTCTCCAACCTCTTTATCCTTCCAGCTCTCACTCCCACAATTTGCTCCTTTATGAAGTACAAATTTACCCCATTTTGTCTCTTTTCCCATTTTTCTTAATATTATTCTCTTTTTATTACCTCTAGTATTATATATATTTATACATACATATGTATATCTTGACATTTCATCCAATACAGTTTGACACTGTTCCCTCTAAGTATACTTCTTCTAGCTACCTTGATGATAATAAAAATTTTTAAGAGTTACTGATATCATCTTTTCTCATAGGAATATGAATCATTTGAACTTATTGGGTCCCTTAAAAAAAGTTTTGGATTTTTGTATTTTACCCCTCTCTTAATTACCTTTTGGTGATTATCTTGAGTTCTGTGTTTGGACATCAACTTTTCTGTTTCAGTCCAATCTTTTCTTTATGAATGCTGAGAAGTCTTCTATTTTATTAAATGACCATACTTTTCCCTGTAAGAATATAGTCAGTTTTGCTGGGTAGTTGATTTTTGGTTGTAGACCCAGTTCCTTTGCTTTCCGGAATATCATATTCCATGCCTTCTGGTCTTTCAGTTTAGATGCAGCCAGATCCTGTGTTATTCTAATTGTGGTTCCATGGTATATGAATGACTTCTTCTTAGCAGCCTGCAATATTTTTTCCTTGGTCTGGTAGTTCTTGAATTTTGGCTATAACATTCCTGGGCATTGTCAATTGGGAATTAAATGTAGCAGGTGATCTGTGGATTCTTTCAACCTCCATTTTTTCCCTCTTGTTTGAGAACATTGGGGCAGTTTTCTTGGATAATTTCCTATAGGATGATGTCCAGGATTTTCCTTTTGCCATGATCTTCCAGTAGTCCAATAATTCTTAAATTGTCTTTCCTCTTTCTGTTTTCAAGATATATCCTTTTGTCAATGAGGTGTTTCATATTTTCTTCAAATTTTTCATTCTTTTGATGTTGTTTTATATATTCTTGCTGCCTTGTGAAGTCATTTGCTTCTAGTTGTTGGATTCTAATTTTTAAAGTCTGAATTTAATCCTTCTCTTTTTGGTCATTCTTCTCCTGGTCTGATTTTCTTTGTAGGTCATCTTTCACTTTCTTTGCCTCATTTTCAAGCATGTCAATTTTGCTTTCAAGACACTATTTTCTTGTTTTAGTTCATGTATTTTCTTTTCCAAATTGTCTTCAGCCTCTCCTAATTGCTTTTTTGAATTCTTGTGTTAATTAAATTTTGAGTTCTTCCAAAGCCTATGTCAATTTGCTGGAGTTTCTGTGTTTTTCTTGGTGTTCCTTGGTCCTCCTCTGTTCCATTTGCTTTTTGTTTATTACCTGTATAGAATTTGTTGATTGTAATTTTTTTTTCTTTTTCTGTTGTTTACTTATATTTTTTTCTCTCCTATCTCCCCTATCATTGGCTGTAAGTTTGCTCTTCAGATTATTTGCTGGATTTGTGGACTTGGGCTATTTTGTCCAGAAGGGGCTTCTCTATTACTTTGCTGATTGACTAGGTTAGGCTAATGGTATTGATCAGCCCTGAGGTGAGATCTTCCCCAGATAGCAGTAGAAGGTGAAGGTATAGGTGCTTATAGCTACTTTCAGTGCAGTCTATGGGGGAGGGGTATTGGAGCTTCCTTGCCCTCTGAAGACCTATCCGCTATATCCATAAATCTGATAGGTATATTATTCTGTGATCCCCTAATTTGTTTATGGTAATCTCTTTTATTACTAATCATGTATCTATTTTTACTTCATCTTGGTTTTGTTTTGAGGTAGTGGTCTATGTATAGCTTCTGTTATATTGTTTTCCAGTTTTCCTAGCAGTTTTTGTCAAATCTTGGGTTCTTCTTCCAAAAGCTTAGATCTTTAGCTTTACCGAACACTAGGTTACTATGTTCATTTATTACTTTATATTGTAATCTATTCCATTGTGTTCTACATCTATTCCATTGATCTTTATCTGTTCCATATCTATACTATGTTCTAACCTATTACATTGATCCACTGCTCTATTACTTAGTTGGTAACAGAGTGTTATGATGGTTATTACTTTATAATATAATTTGAGATCTACTAGGGCTAGGTACTCTTCCTTCAAATTTTTTTATTAATACTCTTGATATTCTTGAGCTTTTATTCTTCCAGATGTATTTTATCATTTTTCCATCTCTATGAATTCTTTTTTATAATTTGATTTGTATGGTGCTGAGTAGGTAAATTAATTTAGGCATAATTATAATTCTTATTATATTGGTTTGTTCTACCCACAAGCAATTAAGGTTGTTCCAATTGTTTATATCTGATTTTATTTTTTAATTTAATTTTTTACATTGCAATATAATTTTTATAGTTTATTTATTTAGTGTTATATTTTAAAAATATAACCAAGTTCCATGTAAATTGTTCAAAGTTGTATGACCCAAATTGCCTCCCTCCCTTCTTCCCTGTACACTCTCCAGAGCTGGCAAGCATCTGGGTTATACATGTATTGTCACACAAAATGTTTTCCATAATATTTGCCAATATAATTTTTAATAAAATTGTTTTCTGACATTTTGTGACCCATGTACTCTCTCTCTCTTTCCCCATTCCCGAGACAGCAAGGTAATATCACACATATACAACCTATATTATAGATAATTCTATAATTTTCTTTCTATTTACTCCTCCTGTTTTAGGTATTAGTACAATATTTCTGTCATGAAAGGAATTTGGTAGAATTCTTTCTTCACCTATTTTTCCAAATAATTTACATAATATTGAAATAAATCATTTTTAAATGTTTGGTAGAATTCATTTGCAAATCCAGGTAGTCCAAAGGATTTTTTTCTTAGATGGCATTCTAAATTTCTTTTTCCAAGATGGGAATGTCTAAGTGTTCCATTTCCTCTTCTGCTAATCTGGATATTTTATATATTTTAAAATAATCATTATTTCACTGAGATTGTCAGATTTTTGACATGTAATTGGGAGAAATCATTCCTAATAATTGTTTCAATTTCCTCTTTATTGGTTGTTAATTCATCCTTTTACTTTTTGATACTGGTAATTTGGTTTCTTCTTTTTTTGACCAAGTTAACTAATAGTTTATCTATTTTGTTTTTTAATGCGACCAGCTCCTTGTTTTATTTATTACTTCAATGATTTTATTACTTTCAATTTTATTAACATCTCCTTTGATTTTCAGGATTTCCAATTTGTTTTTAATTAAAGGTTTTAAATTCATTTTAAATTTAAATTTATAGAAATACATATGTATATATATTCTCCCCCTTTTTTGATCTCTGGGTTTTGGAAAATTAATATTGAACTTTCATATTTTTATACAAAACCTATCTTAAACCTCAGATTTAGAAGGACATCCAGATTTCAAGTTAAAATGATATTCTCCCAGACCCCATGGTATCTCTCTGTGCTGGTTTTTGTTACAGTCAGAATGGAGACGTGCTTCTTATTTATGTGTAAACAAGAGCTCTCAGTTAAGGGAAGCCTCATTGCCATGTGGTAGGCAGTCATGTTGACACAGCCACTTGGCAGAGTTTGTTTGCATCCTGAGACTTGCCTCTTCCTATGATGAAGTAATGAGGGAGGATTTGGGATCTCTGGGTCCACATCCACAATAGCTATTTACCAATCAGAGATGGTTCAGTTCAGGGAGTGGAGGATAACATCAAAAGGGCTTATAAATTGTGGATCAGAGTTCGCTCACTCTCTGTTACCCAGTTGCTCTTATTTGGCCTATGCCATGCCTCTTTTGTTTGTGCTGATTTATGCCTGTTTGATTTGTGGATGGAGTTATTAGATAATTTAGATTTTCTTGGAAAGTTAATTAATAATTCTAAAATTAATAAAAATGCTTCTCAAGAATTTCAATCATTACAGGTTGAATATGGCTAGGAGAGGTGATAGGTCCAAAGGTAAGCACCATTATATAACTTTTAGGATATCTGCACATAGACTTAAAATATTACTTCTTTCTTTATGTTCCTTACACTATACTCATACATTGGTGATGCCATACTGTAGTCAATTTTACTTCTGAACTCTTATTTTTTGAATACCCTTTTGGGTTTTATACTCATCATAATTATCTTCCTACATAACAATAAATAATGCCTTCCTTTATTCACAACATTATGTGAGGTCAGCCAAATAAGGCATTATTTTTTGCCACTAAAAATAAATCATTTGTTGGGAATTATTTTTTAAATAAATTATTTCATAGCAACTGAAAGAGGAAAGAAAATAAGCAATATAATGTAGTATATTGTTGAACATTTTCACCAATTATCTACATAATCGTGTAGATAATAAGTGATTGTAAGTCACAAAGTCCATAAAAAGAGTTATATGTTCAGTGGCCAAAGTATCCAACAAGTATTGACCCCTTCTTGCACCCTCACATTCAATAGAATAACATAAGTGTGAGTTCAGACTAAAGTCCTTCTAAAGTTCACTGAATGACCTGTTTCAAGATAATAATGCCTCAAGAGAATGAGGAATCTCTTGGATTCTTTCTAGGGCAGATTGGTTAAAGTGGACCTTTGCCCCTAAAAATCTCTCAAAATAAAAATTATCATCTCTGAGGAATTTTGAAAAATGTAGAATTACACAAGAATATTCAGGAACAAGGTTTGGACCAACCTAGAATTTCATGTTGATATTGGCTACAAGCAACTCCATACACATCAAATGATCCCAACTTTTAGTCCCAGTTTCTCTTTAAGGGAAACACAGGAGACAATCTCTGTAGCAAGGTTTTTCATCATGTACTACCAGAAGTCCTCTGCCAGGTCTATATTGGAGGTATAGTAGCGTTTTGGAGACAGATTCTGCAGGAAGAAAGGGGGAGTAAAAAATAGATGAATATACAAAGATTAGTCTAGCCCAGAGCATATTCACTGAGCTTTTACACAGGTGTATAAGCAGGGCTAGTTACAAATGTGAAGAAAAAGATTAATGTGTTTCCATCTCCTTAGGATGATGTGTTAAAGTAAGCATATACTGAAATACCTCTATCAGAATTTTTAACTTTAACAACATAATTTTGAAAACTGGGAGTGTTATAAACATTTAAGGTCAATTGATCTTTTCAGTGTTTTTTTTTTCAGGACCCACAAACTGGATTTATGCCAGATAAAATAGCAATATTAATCTGATTTAGCTTGGAAATGAATCACCCACTATCCTCCATCTAAGTTAGAAATTTTATTTTAATACCATAGAATCCTCGATTTAGAAACCGAAGGGAACGTGGGGACAATTTCATCTATCATCCTTCTTCATTTTGCTGATGAGAAAATTACTCTCATAAGCTTCTTTTCTATCATATCTCAATAACCCAGAAAGATAGCCATACCCTCAATCTTGCAAACAGAGTCAAATGCATCATATCCATATTGAAGAATTATGAAATACAACTATAATCTATTGATTTTCCACCTCTCTCAGCTTTCCTTAAATAAACATAGTGTCTGGCACATAGTAGGCACATAATCAGTTTTTATTGATTAATGTCTGTCTGACAAATTCCTTTAAAACTTTAAAACATAACATAAGTGCTATTTTAGAATTTTCCACAGTTCTATTTGTTAAAAAGTTTTTTTCTCTGATAAATCTAAATTTGCTTCTGTCCAATATTGACTCCTAAAGCCCCATACAAAAACGATCATATCCTTGATATTTGCCATCATTTATAAATTAGTACATCCAAATTCAGGAATTCTGAAATCTCCTTATCTGACTACAAAGTATTGGCTTTTAAATATATAATACATAACAGAACATTAATATAATAATATGACTAATCATAAATATGTAATAAGTCATAATAAATTTACTTGTCCAAGAGAAACAAATTCTCAAATTAATTATGTCCAAAAACCTATATCTCATTTTTCCTACCCTTTGCCCCACCCCTAAGAAGGCATATAATGTTATATAAGTATATAAGTTTCATATATATTATCATATAACATATTTTCCTGTTTGCCATTTTGTGAAAGAAAAAAAAACCATATTGCTTATCCTAGAGAAAAATTTATACAATTTATGAAGGGATGCTTACAATTAAGAAACTTATTAATATAATTCATTATGTCAACCAAAAAAGTAACACAATTTTTATGATTATGTCAATAGATGTAGAAAACTTTTGACAAAATATAAGTCATTTCCATTTAAAACACTTGAAAACATGTATATAAATGGATTTCCCCTTAAATTAATGAGAGGAATATGTTTAAAACAATCAGTAAACATTATCTATAATGGGAATAAATAAGAAGATTTTCCTATAAGATCAGGAGCAAAATAAGGAAGCCCATTTTCAACAATATTATATAATATTGTATTGGAAATGCTATCAAGAGCAATAAGAGAAGAAAAAGAAATTGAACATATCAGAATGGACAAAAGTAATAAAATTATCTCCTTTCAAAGATCACATGGTATATATATTTTACATATAAAATTCTAGATATTCAACTAAAATTAATTGAAATATAATTAAATTGGATATAAAATAAAGCCACATAAATCATTAGCATTTCTATATTTCTCTGACATTGTCCTGCAAGAAGAAAAAATAAGAGATAACCAGTTTAAATTAACATAGATATAATAAAATACTTAAGTATGTCTTTCAAAACAAATGCAGAAACTATATGACTATAATTATTAAACTCTTTATGTAAATAAGGCCAGATTTAAATAATTGGTGAAATATTAATTTTTCATGAAGTGGGCAGTTCCCATATAATTAAAATGGTAATCCTACCTAAACTAATTTACTTATTAAATGTCATTTCAATTAAATTACCAAAAAATCTATTGAACTGGAAAAGAATTATCACAGAATTTATTTAGAAAAACAAGGTATCAAGAATATTGAAGAAAAGAATGAAAAAATGTTAAGGAAGGGTGGTCTAGCAGCATCAGATTTCAAATTATCTGCTACTGGCAAAGAAATAGAAAAGTAGATTAGCAGAACAAAATAGATATACAACAGTCATAAAAGGCAGTAAACTTGTTTTTAACATAGGTAATGTCTCAAGTTTTTGGAATAAGAATTCACTAAATTGGAAAGCATTTTAGCAAAAACTAGATACAGATCGATATCTTATACCATCTACCAAGATTGTATCAAAATGGATACATGAACTAGGTATAAAGAGAGATAAACAAATTAAAAGAACAATGAACATATTACTATCAAATTTATGGATAGGAGATATGGATAGGAGAAGAACATGCCATTTTCTTATTAATAAATGGTCAGAAGATAAGAACAGTTTTTGGATAAAGAAGTTAAAACTACATGTGAATATATGAAAAAAATACTCTAAGACATTATTGATGAGGGAAATGCAAATTAAAACAACTCTGAGATATAATCTCATACCTATCAGATTAACTAAAATGATAAAAGGGCAAAATGGCAAATGTTGGAGGGGATGTGTAAAAATTGGGACAAATACATTGGTGGTAGAACTATGAAGTGATCCAACCATCTGGAGAGGAATCTTGAGTTATATCAACAGAGTTGTAAGACTGTATGTACCTTATGATCCAGTAATACCACTATTAAGTTTATTTCTTAAGGGGATCAGAGAAAAAGAAAAAGAACCTATATGCTCTACAATATTGATAGCACCTCATTTTTGGTGGCAAAAACTTGTTAACTGAAGGGAAAATGGCTGAATAAGTTGTGGCATACAATTGTAAAGGAATAGCTTCATGCCATATAAAATGACAAAGAAGATGATTGCCAAAAAAATCTGGGAAGACATATGAAGTAATGCAAGGTGAAGTAAGCAGAATGTGTAGAACATTGCTCACAGTAACAATAATGATTAGTGATGATCAGTTGTGAATGGCAACTATTATCAACAAGGCAAGGATACAGGACAACTTTAAGGGACTCATGAATAAAAAGGATATCCACCACCATGGAACAAATATACTCTGTATGCATATTTAAACATATTATTCTTCATTTTATTCCTCTATGAATTTTTCTCTAATGAAAGCAATGTGAGTCTTGTTTCACAATCTATTGTCTTTTAACCTTTCCTTATACCTTCTCTTATAAAGCCCTCTAATCCCTTAATTCCTCAGTTCTGTTTAAAGCTATCTTTTCCATACTTACTATGCTTTCCTCTTCTCCTCAACTTGACTTCTTGGTCAACTAATTCAAATATACACTGTTCTCCTCTCTTGAATCATAATCCTCTTATTATATCATCTATTTTGCCTAGCTAGCCCTTGACTCATACCACTTCCACAATTCATTGCCTTCTGGCCTGAAAATATGCTTTTGAACAAAGGTGAGGGAAATCATGCAATTATTCTGAGTAGATTTGCTACACATTACCCTACATGGGCTTTCACTGCTTTAGGTAATCCTATCATACCTGCCTTGTCATTATTGTTCAGTTATTTAGTCCTGTTTTACACTTTATGACCGCAATTGAGTTTTTCTTGGCAAAGATACAGAATGGCTTCCCATTTCCTTCATTAGTGGACATAGCTAGTAAGTGTCTGAAACCTTATCAGCCCACAATTTTCTTTTCTTTTTCCTTTTTTTCTTTTTCCAAATTGCATGTCAATACAATTTTTAATAATCATTTTCTGACATTTTGTGAACCCTGTTCCCTCCTTGCCTGTTATCCCTTCTCTCTACCCTAACCTTAACCTCATCTCCTCCTTTGGGCAGCAATTCTTGGCCTCATTACCTTTCCCTACAGCCACAAATCATTTAAAGGCCTGGGCTACTATATCCATTTATATCCACCCTACTTGTCACTTTCCTCTCATCTTCCTGGGTGGATTAGATCCCCTGATGTTCAGAGATTCTTAGGACACCTCTGGGTTTTTCTATATTGGTTTTGTACACTTAAATGCTCCCCATCCTACCCAATATGATGCCCCTAAGACTCGAACTGACCAGAATCCCATATCCCTTACCCAATACCCAAGATGTTTCTTTAGGAATAATAGGAAAAAATGATTGTATTTATTTTGTGAAGGAACTCTGTCAGTGATAACAATACCCCATCTTCTTCCTGTTTCTGCTCTTCAAATTGATCTCCAACTCCTAAACTGAAGGTTGCTATCACATTTCTTATCCAAAGAGCACACTGGAACATTAATACCCAAAACAGAGTTCGACCTCCCTTTTCCCGCAATCCTCCAGTTTCTCCAGTCATTTGCCCCACCTTTACCCCTATCGTCCACCCTCAGAGTTCTCATGGTCATACGAGGTAGAGGTGGAGCATGGTAGTAAAACATTTCTGTTTCCCAATCACCATAAATTGGATCTGGCCCTTAAACACTGGTACTTTGCCTCCCAGATCTCTAATCTTACACCTCCACCAAAGATTTTATTTCAAGAGACATACTTAACCTTTCCTCTACACTCTGGGAGAGGCAGGGGGCCTGTTAATTGATAGCATGACTCACTATAGAGAACAAAGAAGAAGTATATGGCTAACTAAGGTCCTGCTGAAATTCTATTCTCAAACACACGAAGTGTATTTTGCAAATATAAGTCGTTGAATGGGGGCAGTTGGGGTGGTGAGAGGAAGAAAATTACTGAATTCCATTTTTATTAAAAGAAAGAAAAGAAAAATGCTTGATAATTTGGGGAATAATTTATTTATTGTAAATAGGAAATATTAGACCTGTATATTCTTATAAATCCTTTTCAAGCCCCACAAACAGGAAAAAAATTATCTAAGAATTCACTAATCTCTTTTTTCTGAGAGAACAGTACCTCATCTAATTAACTATATACCTGGCTATTAAAACTGTTGCAATTAGAAGAAAAAAGTACAAAATTATAGAGAAATATAAGTACATTCCTCCTCCTTAATCCTTATCTTATTGGGATATCCTGGGACATTCAGTAATAGTCTTCTTTTCAAATTTCTCATGGAAGAATGATGAGTAATAGAGGACACAGGGAGGAAAATGAAGAGAGAAGTAATGTCAGTATAAAAATTCATTCATATCATTTCTTACTTATATTTATACCTTTAAATGACATTGTTACACTAAGGATACCAACCATTCTAACTGAAGAAATGGTTGAGCTCTAATGTGCTCCAGGAAATGTGCCCTAAAGGATAGAAAACAGAATCTGGTGGGAGGAATAAAAGAGACTATAAAAGCTGGAGCAGAGATGAAGCTCTGGCTTCTATGCCCTTTTTTGGCCCTTACACATTCTTTGATTCTGTTTTGGAACTTTTCTTTTAAGATTCTTTTTTTTGGCATCATTTTCTTTCTCTCTCATTAGTTAATCCTAATAATTCCTGACTGTATTTCACTGATAATTTCTCTTTGTCTTGACATTGCCCAGACCACCTCCTTTTGGTCTATATATGCTCTTGAAAAAATTCACTGTCTGTAATGATTAATGTAACATTTACTCTATCAGGTACATGATGGACAGCAGGCATCATCCTCCCCACCAACACTCCCACCTGAATCTCAGCCTGGCTATTGGGAATCTTTAGGAGCCAAAGAGACAAAAAATATTAAGTCAAATAGCCACTTGCAACCTACCTTTAAGAAGAGCTGTCAAGATCATACTAAGTCACAAGCTCTGGTGGGATTCTTAAAAGAGACAATCATTGAGCAACAGATTAATTTATTAGGGTTCTGTGGTGTAGTTTCTCCAAGGTAAATGAAAAAGATGGGGGGGATAGAGGTAATAACATGATTTCTCTCCTTGCTTCTTTGTGTCTTAGATATTGGTGGTTGAAAATACTTCCTTACCAGTATCTATAGTCTGTTGTCACATTCCCATCTAAGAGCACAGAATTATGCCACAGAATGGGGAGAGGGGAGTGAATTGGAGCAGATGACTAGGGTGCCTCAGATATTTTTGCTATGTTTGACTTTCCTTTTCAGGTAAGTAAATGCATTTTAATCTAAAGGCCAACTGAATGATTCATATGTGGCTGTGCTAAGGATGGAAAGCAATAAATAATAATAATAACTAGCTTTTATAGAGTTTTAAGGTTTGCAAAGTACTTTACATGTATTATCTCATTTATCCTCACGATGCTGAAAGTTAGGTGCCATGATTATTCCTATGTTATATATGAGTGAACTAAATCTGAGAAACTTTCCCGGGGCCACAACTAATGAGTGTCTAAGGCATGATTTGAATTTGCAACTTCCTGACTCCAAATCTAACATTCAATCCATTTTACTATATAATTGTCCCATAAGCTCAGGAAAGAGAATAGCAATGGGGTCAGTGAGTCAAATGAGTTATGATTTATTATTGAAGCATACATATCCTGAATCATAGGTGCCTTGGGAAGAAACTAGAAATATATAGAGTAGGGAAGATTGAAAGGCAGCAGGTATTCTCTATTCATGTGCAAGTTAAGTTGGTAACTCAAGGCCCTGAATGGCCAAGAAAATTCAGGTGAATCCATATGTGTAACCTGGTATACCTGAGCTTAAAGAATCGTCTGATGCCTTACACAACTATAGTGCTCTAAGTAGCTCCTTCAAACCACTTCTCTAATGCTAATAGGTAAAACATCATTCTTGAGAATGGAACAAATACTTCATAAGGATTTGTTACTGTTAAAAACATAGAGAAGTACCTGTTTGACTATGTTAATTTCCTTTTGTTAATGAAAAAAATTTTTGTAATTTTATTTTTTTACCTTTTTTAAATGATCTATAAATCCATCTGTCTGTCTCTCTATCTATCTATCTATCTATCTATCTATCTATCTATCTATCTGTCTGTCTGTCTGTCTGTCTGTCTACTTTTTCATACACCTACATATTTGTATTTATTTTTCTGGCGTGTTGGATATGAATTTACACATGCATTTAAGGAAAAATGTACATATTTGAATTACTGGGTACAACTTTCTAAGGATTAATACTATGGCCCATACATGTGAAATTTAATTCATAAGACTTTTCTAAGTTGTTCTAAAACACAAGCCAATCAAAAGAACCCAAAATTGCCAGAGAAGAAATTTCATCAATGTCATCTTTGAATCATTAACTTTTTAAATAACTCTTTGAATCTTTAAACTATGATATGTAGCAAACAAACATTCTATGATGAAGATGGTGATGGTGGTGGTGATGATGATGATAATATTGAAGAGAAATGCAGAGCAAAGATATCTAAATATTCAGTAGATTCTATAATAATTTTTATCCTAGAAAACACAGTGATTTCTAAGCACAGGATAATAATAATAAAGTGTCATGAGATTTGATAAGCCAATTGACCAGTCAGTCCTTCAGCCAGCAAAACATGTATAAAATATTGTAAATATTCTTTAGCACTGTACAAAACCAGTCACTTCCTTGAAAGAGCTCACATTTTAATGATGGAAGACAACATATAAAATGTAAATAATGAAGTAAAAAACTCATAATTAAAGCAGACTGAAAGCATTCTCAGAGTTGGAAGCATTTGTAGCTAGGGGCAAAAGAAAGGGGAACCTGAAGGAGTCAGAGAATGTTTTCTAATGCATTTTAGGAGAATCATTGAAGAACACAATAGCCAATCTTGTATCCATGATTAACACCTTCAGTTGGCAAGAACTTAGTAAATAATTCTGTTTTCATTGGCAAAAGGAAGAGGTAAAAAGCCAAATCACATGATTTTAGGATAACTCTATTTATCAGAGTCTATGTAAAAACTTTTGCCTTGGCTTTTCAAACTTTAAGGATAACCACATCACTACTCTTTCTTTTTTTCCCCTTTAAGTGCATGTAATGCCTCTGCAGTGATTGCCTATTGGAAGTCTTGGATCCTAGGTGTCTTTGTGCTTCTATTTTTGTGGGATTTGAGTCTTTTTGGTGTTTTCTTTCATTTTCTTTTCTTTTTTCTTTTCTGCATCTGATTCTTATCCCCTGTCTCTTTTTATTGTCCCATCAGAATGCTTAACTAAAAGTACCATACTTGGCATGTGGTAGATGCTTCACAAAGCTATGTTGAATGAATTAAAAAAAGTATTGAACAACAAAAATGTGTACACCTAGATGCTTTCAGAGGTGAGAGAATGAAGATTTTTTAAAGTAAATTCTAAATAAAATGTGGATATACTAAGTGGAGTTGAATTGAGTTCAGGACATGATTAAAAAAATTCATCAGTTTTGTTTAGTTTTCTAGTTTATATGTTTTGAATTAGTTTTTATTTTCAACAAATGCTATGATCATAAAACTTCTACATTTTATATTGTAAATCATGTGTATATGTATGCATGTCTGTGTGCTTGTGTGTAAAACTATGCATGCAGGTCACAGTACAACAACTTGAAACCAGGCTGTTTTCTTTCACCCTTTTGCAAAGCAGAACATACAAGCATACAAGCTGTCTGGCTGTGGCCCAGGTCTTGTCTTTCAATTTCATTTCACCTGAATCTTATTCATCATATGCCAAGCTTTTTATTTTCATCTCAAGATGGGTTTTTCATTCTTCCATTTTTTAAAACTCATCTACAAGATTTAAACAGCAATGAAACAAAATCATTTCTACAGTTTTCAAATGAAAGCTTTGTGAAGAGGAGGAAATGTTGGCAAATTGGACTATTTTAATAGCAAAAGATGTCTGACAGTGAGAGTTGTATTTCCAGACATTTCCACTGGGGGAGCTGTATTGTTGAGAAGAGTATAAGAATTTGAAGGAGATGTGACTGTCTGACTAAACTGAGTAAAGTAAAACTTACGTTATAATCTCAATACTTGTCACAATCTGTCCAATTTTGACAATGCAAGAAAAATCCTGTGAGTGAAATTGATTCTTTCTTGGTAAAAGAAGAGAAACAGCTTCATGTCGTAACAAGAACATAGGGAAGTTTGTGGCAAAATGACTGAATAAAAGATCTTTTATAAACATAGTTCCTCATCCATTACCTCAAGATAGCAAGAAATTGGCCAGATGACTTAAAATAACTGCAAGAAACAATGAAAGAATCATTTCGAATGAGGCAAGCAAAAAAAAATACTAAAAAAATCAGTAATTGGACAAAAAGAAATCCCAATCCAGGTTGTTTTTTTTTGTTTGTTTTTTTGGAGCAAAATAAAGCAATGCATAAACTTTGGGATAGAGGAAAATACGGTGGCCACAAAAAGACACTAGAAAAATATGCTGAAAAAACTCTAAGTTGGAAGCTTTCTTTTTAAAAGATGAAAAAAGTTGAAGATTTAAATGAAGAAATAAAGATGCAATTAGTTTCCAAAAAGAATATACACAAAATGAGATATTTACTTAGTACAAAAATGGTAAAAATTGCAGTAGATTCACTGAAAAAGAAATTTGTAAATTTCAAAAATAGAAATGGAGAGGCAAAAAAATTTCAGAAAGTATCAACATATCTACACAATTCATAAAATTGGTCCTTTCATAAATACCTAAGATCCTTATATGCCATAAAATATAATAAAATAATTTGAAGATTAATGGACAATCTAGGGAAAAATAATGAAATGAAAAAGCTTGAAGGCCTTAGTTATGCAAATCATAAAAGTTTATTCCAATGATTTGGAGTCAGAGAACTTAGATTCATCTCTTGAACTTGTGACTCACTAAATGTTTGAACTAGTCAGTTTACCTCTGTAGATATCATTTCCTCATCTCTAAAATGAAGAGCTTCAACTAGATGACCAATAAAGACTATTTCAGATCTAAATTTATTTTTGCATAATACTATATGTAATATATAGTATATAACAAATGAAGGAAGGTACATATTTGACAGTCTAAGAAAGACAAAAAGTGAAATTATGAGTTTATCACATCAATAATTGTCACGATGAAGCTCTCCAGAATTTCATTACTAAGCAGAGTCAGACAATCCTTCTTATAGCAAGGAAAAACTGAACTAATAATATAGTATTGCTTTTTGTCTATAAGAAATACAAGGGAAAAAAGCATTAGGCTTTGATATTCTAAAAGCTAAAGAAGTTGGTTTGCACTCCAAAACAACATATCATGTCACTGAGTTTAATCATCAAAGAGAAAAAAAAATGGATTTTTAGCAAAAGAGAGCAATAAGGATCCTTCCTATTGAAGCCAGGGGTTGATGATGACATTAATTTGGCATGCAAATTCATCAAAGAAAACAAACTTAAGGAAAAGAATCTAGTTCATATAACTTGAAAGTAAGTATCAAGCATAGAAGTCAAAATTTACCTGCTTCAAGGAAAAGAAAATATTGCATTTTTAAACTCCTACCTTGTCTGAATATCATTAAAAGAACAAAAAAAAGTATTTATGAATGAAATTGAAAAAGGGACATCCAAGAAAAGTAACTGAGAAGAAAGGTGGAGGGGGGTAAGAATTCATATTTTTGGAATAGATGTCAGAAATGAAGGTCATTTAAAACAAAAAATACTCAAAAAGGAAGGAGGTAAACATTTATGTAGTGTCTACTATGTGCCCAGCATTTTACTAATTGCCTCAAAAATTATTATTTCTTTAGATCCTCACAAAAATCCTGTGAGATTGCTATTTTTATACCTGTTTTGAAAAAAAAATTGAGAACAGAGGTTAAGTGACTTGCCTAGGGTCACACATCCTATAAGAGTCTTAGGTTGGATTTGAACTCCTGTCTTATTAATTTTAGCCTCAGTGCTTCTCTTCACGACACCAGCAGTTGTCTCATATGGAGAAGATACAGAATGGAGTAGAGATACCAAAATATTATATTAAAAATAAACAAAAGAGACAAAGCATTTCTCCTTTTGAAATCTTACTTAGTCTTTTTTTTTAACCCTTACCTTCCATCTTGGAATCAATATTGTGTATTGGTTCCATGGCAGAAGAATGGTAAAGGGTAGACAATGCAGATTAAGTGATTTGCTCAGGATCACAGAGCCGTCTGATTCAGATTTGAACCCAGGACCTCTCGTCACTGAGCCTAGCACTCAATCCACTGAGCTGCCCTCTGTCTTGGGGTTAATAAATGAAAAATCTCAGAGAGACCTCATCCAACCCTTACTTTAAAAACAATATCCTCCATAAGATCCCCAGCAATTCCTATAAACCTTATGAGGATCTAGAATGATAGGCTACTTCCTTCTGAGGCATACTGTTACATTTTAGACAATTCTAATAATTAGAAAAGTTTTATTTATACAATTACCATCGTTTACTCCTATTTCCATCATCAACTGTCAAAATAAATAAACTTAATCCATGCCACTTCTATATTTAAAATAAAATAGTTGCTCTAGAAAGGTAAAATCTAACAGCTTAGATTTTAAAAATTTTAACAATTGTCTATGATTTTACCACTTTAGACATTTTTCAAGTTTATTGTTTCTAGATCTCTAAATTCTATCTCTGGCCTGTGTAGGCCCCTTCCTAGAATGTACTGCATCCTACCACCATTTAGATAATTAACTTAGTTAAAGGTTCCACTGATAAAAACAATGAAAAATAGTAATTACAAAAGATTGGTGAAGAAAAATATTTCTTTACTCTTGTCAGAAGAAATAGACTAGAGAAATAAAATGGAATACACTTTCTCAGACAAGGCTGAGAATTATTTTTATGTGTTTTTTTATTTATGTGTTTTAGTGGAGTTGCTATACTTGTTTTAAGAGACAGTTTCAACTCACATAGTAGAGGGATTGGTGGTATATTGGAGGGAGTATTAGATATGAAAAATATCAATATTTTAAAATATAAATAGAAACAAATTTAAAAAAGGAAAACAAAGAGCAATCTTATTTCAACTGTCATTAAATTATATACATCTCTTTGTCTATATCTGTGCACATGTCTTATGTATTTTCTATATATATCCATCTCTATTAACTTATATGGAAACATATCTATAATATATAGAGATCATAGTCACAAAAGCTAACTTTTCTATAATGCTTTAAAGTTTGCAAAGTATTCTATGTGTATCATAATTTAATTCATTGATATACAATATATACACAATATATTTATTTCTGAGCTTGAGATGGCCTTAAAGGAAGGAAAAACACATGCATTTATCAAGTATTTATTATGTGCTAGACACTGTACTGTGTTGGGGATACAAATACAATAAAAAGAAAGATGGTCTCTGCCCACCAGGAGATACATTCTAAAGAAGAAAGGCAGTAAACAAAAGAGACCTGAAAACTGGTTTGGATGGGAGGAGAAGGTACCTAAAATGAGGACATGGTTTTGAAATCCAGAAAAAGTCAAGAAGAGTGCCAGGAGAGAAATAAAGGCCACTAATCTCAAATGCAAGCTTCAAGAAGGATGAATGAATTGGGGGAAAAGGGGACAGCTTGGGGAGGAATATTCCCTAGTGAATGGGCTATACTCTATTTTAGGGAGAGGGATGAAAGGGGACCTTAAAAATCATCAAAATCTCATTTTACAGACAAACAAACTGAAGCCAAGAGAGGCTAAATGAAATTGTCTAAGCTGGGTAGGCTAACTCTAGGATTAGAAATGATGAATTTTTTTGTTGGTTTTTTTTTCAGGCATTTTCAGTTGTATCTGACTCTCTATGACCCCACTTGGATTTTTCTTTGCAAAGATACTGAATGATTTACAATTTTATTCTCTGTGGGAACAGCATAAGAAGATTGGGGGCTTCTATTCCAGCAAGGCTGTGGAATGCCCAATGAACCCCAGTTTGCAAGGTCTCTGGGAAATCATAGCTTAGAAATTGCCAAGCACATAGACTGCTCCCCAGCATGAGAAAAGCAAACTTTTCCCTCTCCCCAAACACTAAATGCCCTGCCAAGAAAACTACTGAAACAAGAGTTCTGTGAGAAGAACATAGAATATTGGGTGATACATTGATACGCTGACATGTGATTTATTATCCTATAGAAAACAGTGCTTAGAGCCACTAAGGCAATCTACATCCATTGTTTCCATCTTGTAAATCATTAATAGCCATTGTTCCTGCAAAATGCCTACCTAATCCCTTAGCCTATGTCATTCTTCCTATAAATTGTGCACCTCAATTCAATAAACTTTGTCACCAATGTGCCAAAGGATGTGTGCATGTCTGGTCTGTCAGTCTGGTGGTTCAACCTTCCTGTAATCCCAGATCCATTTTTCTTATCCCAGTTCAATGACCAACGAATAATTCATTGAATAGAACTTGACACTTCTCCACTCATCTTACAGATGAGAAAATAAGTTAAGCAACTTGCCTAGAGTCACACAACTAGTAGGTGTTTGAGGCCAAATTTAAACACATGAAGATTATTCTTCCTGACTCCAAGTTTGGCATTTTCATCTCCTACAGCTCAAGAAATGACTAATACTTTAACATTATTGTATCTTTCAGGATCCTTTAAAATTTAATGGAGGACTCATTGTACTAAGTCATAGTTAGAAGGAAATGTAGATGCCATCAAGTCTAAATCCCTCATTTTGAAGATGAGAAAATAGACAAACAGAGCTTAAGTGCCTTACTCAGGGACACACATCTAGTGAGTTTTTTAAAGTGGTATGTGAATTCAGGTTTTTCTGCTCTAAATTGAAGCCCAATGCTTTTCCCACTATATAACCTAGCCACTTCAACATAGAACCACAGATGAAATATTTATTATTTGAAAATTTTTATTTAATTAATTTAAAATATTTTTTCATTGGTTACATGATTCATGTTCTTTCCCTCCCCACTCCCATAGCCAATGAGCAATTCCTTTGGGTTTTACATGTGTCGTTGATCAAGATCTATTTCCATATTATTAATATTTGCATTACGGTGATTGCTTAGTCTACATTCCCCATCACATCCCCATCGACTCATGTGATGAAGAAGTTGTTTTACTCCTGTGTTTCTACTCCCACAGTTCTTCCTCTGGATGTGGATAGTTTTCTTTTTCGTAAGTCCCTCAGAATTGTCCTGGATCATTGGACTGCTGCTAGTAGAAAAATCCATTAAGTTCAGTTGTGCCACAGTGTGTGTATACTCTGTATACAGTGTTCTCCTGGTTCTGCTCCTTTAACTCTGCATCAATTCCTGGATGTCGTTCCAGTTCACCTGGAATTCCTCCAGTTCATTATTTCTTTTAGCACAATGGTATTCCATCACCAACAGATACCACAATTTGTTCAGCTATTCCCCAATCGAAGGGCATACCCTCATTTTCCAATTTTTTGCCCTCACAAGGAGGGCAGCTATGAATGTTTTTGTACAAGTCTTTTTCTTTATTACACAGATGAAATCTTTAAAATGAAAAGGTGCAAATCTCTAGGTATGGAATTTCAGTGATAGCTAACTAAGCTTGATGGTCTCTATCAAATTATTTACCTTTGGAGCTACCTAGCGACTTTCTCATTGTGAGCCTATCCCTGGTCTCTAATTTGAAATACTCATCACATAAAAATGCTGCAAATTGCTAGTCTACACACAATTACAAATATTTTAGATTGCATAATTGTGTACCTCTTTTCTGATACTATGTTTTACACACCTGGAGCATCAAATGAGAGGAGTTTTAGTTGCATTCAAATGTTCATTTTTCCCTATCTGGCTCTCCTGCAGGAGTATTTTATTTCTCCTCTATGCAACTCATTTTTCAATTGGGAGTACAGAATTTAATTTAATATACCATTTCATCCTAAATGGCCTGTTTTCAGTGGGCGTGCTCTTTTGGCACAAGTGCACAGGGCTTTTCACTGTAAATGTCACCTGTGATAGATACTATTGGCTATTAGTTCATGAGCATCTTTGGCCCATGGAGGAGGTCAGTAGGCAATTTTGCAGAGTGTCTGTGCAATATACTGGAAGAACTTACTCAGCAGCAATGCCAATAGCTCTTCCTTTAAATTTAATTTGTATGATGAGTGCTTAAAGCAAGTTTTTACTCTTACCACCACATCAATAGCTCCCAAGAAGGAACTTCAGTGGTATAAACAGAAGTGAGATGAAGAGGCAGAAACATAATGGGAAACAGACAGTTTGGATTTAAAAGGCCAATATCTTCCTTAACCTCCTTGATTCTCTCAGGCAGGCTATAGGCAAGGTTGACTGTGGTAGTGAATATTTCATAGTTTATCTTTTATTTCTTTTTAGAATGCCTTCCTGAAAAGTGTCATGAAATTCTCTCGTGGATGTCAAAAAAACCAGGGAGATAGAACAGACACAGGAAAATACAGAAAGTAATAGAACCAGTGTAGCGCTGGTCAAAAAAAAATCTATAAAACAGTAGGGTGTTTGAGTGATCTTTTCAGCACAACAAACTGTATGTACTATTTATTTGGAGCTGTAAAACAACATGAGTGAGTAGTGCAAAGGTATTAATGGTCCAGGTCTGGGCCTGTGAGAAAGATGAAGGAAACCAGAACTGGTTCAAGAATGAGGCAAAATACCAGAACATGTCAATAGGGGAAATTGGCTACTCATTATTCTCAGCAGTGTGATCAGTGAGTCTCAAAGTGTAATCAGTAAAAGTTCTTTCAGGTGTCTGGATGTTCAAATACAATTCACTTGATCTATTTTTTTATTCTTTTCCAAAGCATATTTTCATCAAGATTTTTAAAGGAAGAAAGTTAAGCTTTTTAAAAATGTAGATCATTGCCATTACTGGAAACATCTCTGTCAAACCTAAGTCAGAAGGTAAATATTGTGAATACTATAGCTGCCAATAGAAGAGAGAACTCAGAGAGATCAGCAAAGATGTCACGTCCAGTCCATTGTAGCAACTTAATGACTCAATCATTCATTCGGTTATCTCCACCCCATAATCAAATTTGTGTGGACTCCTAAGAGAGAGAAGGAACTTTTAGGACTTCTTCCTCCAAAAATATAAAATGCCTTACATATGTGTGTTTCTTACATTTATTTTCCACTACTATTGTTTTTATTTTTACACGTTGATACAATTTTTAATAACAATTTTCTAACACTTTTGATTCATTTTCTCTTCCTCCTTCCCATCCCTCCTCCCTCTTTAAGAATCAGGTAATATGATGTGGATGGTACATGTGTTACCATACAATTATATATTTAACCACATCAATCATAATTTAAAAGTATATATATACATATATAT
>NC_058130.1:624812870-624992247 GCF_016433145.1 Gracilinanus agilis
AGTTATTTTCTTGCCAGATCTCTTCCATTTTCCTCAAAATCTCAGTTTTGAACTCTTCCATAGCTTGTGAGGAGTTTTCCTTATTTGAGGAGGGTCCGGATGCTTGTTTGTTCTCCTCCTCTGTTTGCTTGGTTGTCTGGATTTTCTCTGTGTAAAAGTTGTCGAGTGTTAAAGACTTCTTTTTCTTGTTGTTAATCTTTCTCTTCTGAACTTACTGAGACTGGGTAGCCATCGTTAGCCCAGCAGCTTCTCAGGTTTATCCTCACACTCAGGGTCTGTCCATGGTCTTTTGGCTCCTGAGGTCTGAGTTCTGGTTTTTTTCCAAGGTTAAGCCCCCTGGTGGACCCCCTTACTTGATCCTCTGCTGGAGGTTTCTTTACAAGTCTCAGGGCGCTGCTTCCACAATTGTATACCCATCTGCACTGGTTCCCCACTCAGGGTTTCAGAGCTTTAGCTCTTGGCTGTGTCTGCCTCCACCCTTGCCTCCACCCGAGCCTGCGTTCTGAGCCCGTGCTCAGAGTTTGTGTGCCTTCTTTAGCTTTTTGGGGTCCTAAATCTTGCTGCTCTCAGGAACAGGCCCAGGAGCTGCCAATGACTTGATGGGTGCCCCAAACTTGCTCTATTTCTTTTTAGTTGGCTTCGGCGCTATAGGTGTTGTGTGTGGAGGGGTGGGGGTGGGGTGGTTGCTCAGCCCGCGATTTAGTGAGAGCTGTTTCACCCCTTTATAGTATGGAAATGTCCCGATTCCACATATCTTCCATGCTACACCCTGTTGTGGGGTTCCTCCGTTCATCTGGACTTGTTTTTATGTCCCCTTGAGTAGTTTTGTGTGTTTCAGTCAGGAGAGGTTAAGAGCTACTTCTTACTATGCCGCCATCTTAAACCGGAACCCCTGTTTTGCTTGATTTTTAAGAAAAATTTTGATAACTTTCTTATTTGAAGTTTAGTCTGAGGTTCTTGATCATACCTCTCACTTCTGGTAGAGAGGGGCTTATATAGTTAATATATATGACAAGCAGGAGACAATGGAGCAGCAGATACACCTCTAGCTTTTGGGGACCTAGCTAGCAGAGTCAGGGAAATAAAATAATTCCGTTTCATTATTAGATCTGACAGTAACAGGTAAAGAGGTGAGACCAGAATACCAATCTAAACAGACTGTAAGACAAAATACTATTGAATGAAACAATTACATGTGTCTTACTTGGTATTATGAGGTCTTCGGGTTATTAATAGGTCTAAGTCTTCCTTTGTAGGTTAATTTTGTTGTGGTTGTTGTTGTTTTTCATTTAGAGAAACAGATTCCATCAAAGTTTAGGGATAGAACTTCTGAGTCTAATAATAAGATTTGGTTTTAAGATGATTTTTTTCATAGAATTAAAGAATTTCAGAGTTGGACGGGACCTCAGAATTCATCTATTCCAACCTATACCATAATAAGAATTCTCTGTATAATAGATTCAAGAAGCCCTTTGCTTGAAGACTTCTAGTAACAGAGAATCCATCATCCCTGATGCAGCTCATTTCACTTTTGAATAGCTCATGTTAGGACCTTTTTTCTTACATTAAACCTAATTTAAACTCTTTACAACTTCCACCCTTGGAAAACAGTTCTGTCCTCTGAATTTGAGTTGGACTTACTCTTCTTCTATTTGATGATACTTCAACAACTTGAAGGCAGATAACATGGATGTCCTAAATAATTTCTTCTCCAAGCTAAAATTCCTCAATTCCTTTAATGGATACTCACTGTGTACTAAAGTCAACAAATCAATAAGTGATTAATCTACAACTATATGCCATGCACTGCAATAAGTGCTGCTTTGTTCAAGGCTCCTCACTATGGTAATTACCCTCTGAATTCTCTCTAGCTTGCAAATATGCTACCAAAATATGATGTGCAAAAGTAAAGCACAATAATCAATTTATGATCATATATCTGATACAGGGTACAAAAGAAACTACTATCTAAGATTAATAAGAGAAGTAGGGAGAAAAGATTCTGTCTTATGAGATTTTTGTCCATAGCTTTTCCCTTTCTTTGACAGTCAATTCTTTTGAGAATGTAATTCATCTCAATACAGTGAGTTAAAATCAAGAGTAGCTAAATGCTAATTAATAGCTTCTTACTTTGGTTGTCATTTCTCTATTAGCTACTTTTTAAAATTTTTCTCCTTATTAATGTAGTCCAAAGAAGCTTTCTCCTTGGTAAAGAAAACTGAATCAAAATAGGAAATAAGCAACTCTGCCTTTTCTTGGTTGCTTATTATCATTCATTGACTCTAGTCAGTGGTTCTAATATTTTTTGCTCTTTTTCTTTTCCCCAATATAACTTTTTAAAAAAGACTTTTGCTTTAATTAGGTTTCCTTGCTAATCTAAGATTATCTGGAACTTCATTGCTGCTGGCCCTGATCCCTATACCACACTTTGATCCTCAATTATCTACCTTTGTATATAAAGGACATATCCTCCATCTGTTTTTTTTAAATCAATATATTATCATGTATAAAAATAGGAATAAAGGAACAAGTATTTTTAAGCATAGTATATGCTAAGCTATGTGCTAAGTACTTTATAAATCCTATTTCATTTAATCTTCACAACAACCTCAGGCCCAACACTTTCACTGTGTCTCCTAGTTGTCTAGGTGTATGTGACTTCAGATTGCCTCTTTTAACTTAAATCTAACAGAAATATTAACAAGAATGTGGAAAAGTTAAAAATGTTTTACATTATGTTTGGCAAAATTGTAGGAAACTCTGAAGAAAGAAATCTAATTTTCAGAATTGCAGAGAACCCTTATAAAATTACACATGCTAGGATAAATGGGTACAATAAATGAATGGAGAAATATTGAAAATATTAAACAAATTATTTATAGGCTTTTTATTTTTTTAAAAAAAATTCTATAATAGGATTAATATGAGAAATCTCCATGACCAGTACAGAGTACAAAAATCCATGTCACTTGTAGAAAGTTCTGGAAAACTAAGAAATTAAGTGATTTGCTCACAGTCATACAGGTATTATATTTTAGGAGTAATAATGAACTCCGGTCTTGTGAACTCTAAGCTTGACTTGTTTCTATCATGCTTTATTATTTCCTTTAAAATCCAGTGAATGAATGAATGAATATAAAATTAAGTGCTTACTATGGTTCAGGCTCTGTGCCAGTCTGATAAAAATAAAAAAAAGGTAAAAGTGTCCCTGTCTTCTAGGAATTCATATTCTGTAAGAGGAAGACAGCATATAGAGTAAAATAGTATCCAGGAAGAGGGGTTTTGATTTGGGTGACAGTACAATAAACAATATAATCAGTAAGGGAAATATGAACAAAATTCATAAACTTAATGGAGACTAAATGATAAGATCAAATAACAAATCAGATAAAAATAATTTCATGAAAGGAAATAACAATAAGGCAACACACTAAAAATATGGGTTGCAACTAAAACATTTTTAAGAAAATTTTTATATTTATGAACATTTACATTAGCAAACAATAAAATATATTAGAGAATTAAAAACTATAACAACTAGAAATCAACAAATATATTAATGTATAAATTGTGAAAATTGAATAGGAAATGAAATTGAAAATAATACTGAGCTAATGAACTAAAATGAGTTATTTTGAAAAGATCAGTAAAGTTGATTAAAACATTATATCATATATCATATAAAAGATAAAAAGAAAACAAAATAGTCAAAAAATGAGGAGCAGCACACAATTAATAAGAAAAATTTTCATCGAACTATAATCTCTTCTATGCCAACAAATTGAAAACAAAGATTAGGTAGATTTTTTTACAAAAATAAATTTAGAGACTCAAATTCTTATAATAGGAAATAGAATAATTAAACCACCTGATCTATGAAAAATAAATTGCTATGTATTGTTTTTATCATACAATCATGCTTCTCAAAAAAGGGATAAATCTAAGAAAGAAAACTATAGAACAATGTTGCTGATAAAGCAATAGAAAAAAGATTACAACAATATAATTCCTATGTTTGCATTCATATTTGTGCAAAGCAATACAGAGATGCAGTAATATAGGAATATTATATATATATATCTTTTTTGGGGGGAGGGAGATTCTGACCCAGGTTATTTCACAGCTCATTTCAGAAAGTGATGGAGGATTTTTAATTAAATACCCTTTCTGTTTCTTAGATTAGAGTCATGCAGCTAGAGTTTGCTGCTGAACTTATTTCTTGCTTGGTACATCACCAGGTCCCCAGATCATGACTCTGCCTGTACACTGCTCCTGGATGCAGAACCATTCCTTTCCCTATTCTAGATCCATGTCAGAATTATGAAGTGAGAGACAGAGCTACAAAATGATATCTATTCTTCACTAATTCAGGGTCCTGCTCTACTTAATGTTCCTTTCTGAACTCTTCTTTCCCTTCTACCTCCTCTTATTTGCATTGTATTATTGTCTTCCAATTCCTAGGTGCTAGAATGTCCCGCGTTCATTCTCCTGGTTAGACTCCATCCTCAGTGTTCACTGACACTTAATGTCTTTCTAGGGCCACCACCTGATATTTGGCTCACTGTGATTTATTTTTGGATATATTGATCAGGTTTTGGACTGGTGCAATTTCAAGATTTTTTAGGAAGAGGTTTGGTCAGAGTGTTAGGTAGCAATTCTTTCTGTTACTTTATTATTTTGACTCTGCCTTCTGGAAATGTGGGTATCAGTCTTGGTTCTCCTTTTATTAAGCATAAGATAGGACAACTACATTCTTCTAAATGAGCTTTCTCATTTGTAAACTGGGAATAATAATGTTTGCTTTCCCTGTGCCACAGAGCAGTTGTGAAGAAATATAAAACCTTAAAATACTCCATAAATGTGACAAGAATACACATAAACTAATAATTATGATTTCAGACATCAAACCACAGAAAAAATACTCTACATACTAAAAGTAATCTACATACTGAAGAAATGAGTGTTATTTAAAAGGAGATGACAAATTCAAAAGATTCGACATCATTAAAGCACAGATAATATAGTATCATATGGTTATGCCAATCCCTCAATCAATTCAAAAATATTTATTTTGGTCCTTCTGGTATTAAGGCAGCTTGATATCAAGACTACAAACTGAAAAAAATGTGCTTGTCCCTCTTCTTAAAAAATATTATAACACATATAGGACATGAAGTTGTAAAATTTGGTCACAGAGCTGAGCAAGAGAAACTTATGATGATAATATTATGATGATAATAACAGATAATTTGGAGAAGCAGATAAATGTGTCAGGGCCAAATAGAGCTTCAAGTCAAGAGCCACAGATTGACAGGCTTCAGTGAGGAAGGAGGGGGTAAAACACTCCTGGATCTCAAGCCCCTCTCCCCTAAACAGTTGCTGGTTTCAGTTGGTAATGAAGACAGGAATGAGATTCTTCTGGTAAGTTTCTGTTATGGCTGAAACCCCAGTGATGTTCCCTTTCTTTAATTTATATTCCTCACAGGTCTGATAGATGAGTAAAAAGAAGCTAGCTATATAACTGTTGAGGACAGAGATGATCTTCTTAAACTGGCAGCAGACAGGATTCAAACTAGATGTTCAGACTGAGTTGTGAGTATTTCCCCAAATAATTACCAGGCACAGATTTGAAGGTATAGGTTATATTAGGAAATAACAAGGTAAACTAGAGAGGTAAATGAGGGTTTTAGGATAATGAAAAGTGACCCTGAACTGTTAGATTGAAACTGCCCTTCCCCCCCTCACAGGAGGGGATGAGACACTTAACTAAAACTGGCTCTCTTGCTATTAATGAATATCTTTACTCTCTGATCACTAAATTTGTTGTATTAAAGTTGATATAAACTAACCCTATTAAACAGGCTAATCCTTATGTAGTAACCACACTGGCTATGCCAGAATGTCCTCTCAAGTGAACCCCCAAGTGTGGAGTAGTAAGCAGGGTGTCTGCTCACTTCAACCTCCACAAAGTAACTGTCAATTCCTCTCAACTGCCCCCTCACCCAAAGTTCTCCAGGGGGGTCCCCTGGAATTCTGGGTGAGGCTGTCCCTGTACATTTGCAGGGATTCCATGCTTTGGATCTCCACTCAACAGTAATTTCCCCCTCTTCTAGTAGGAATTTCCACTGCAAATTCTGCAGGCTTAAGATATTGTAGCATAGATTACCCTGTCTACACTAAACTTAAATCACTTCCTATATGTCCTATTCCAAACCCCTTAACAGTCTTGCTATACTATTGCTTTCTATACTATCTACCCCTATCTAAGGAGGGAAAAAGGAAAGTATAAACAAGGGAAAAAACAGGCTTTAGAATAAAATACAAGCATCATTACACATGTAACAAATTATCACAAAAAGAAATTCCAAAACTGCAACAATTATAAGTTGCAAGCACTATCCCTAAAGCATGCAATGCAAACATCTTTGAAACACATCCAAAGCAAAAATGTAACAACCTACAGATCTTCTAAAAGTTGCTCCTAACTCATAACAAAAGAAACATGGTAAAACTCTATATACCAAACGCAGGGAGGGCAACTTAGAAGCAGCAAAAACTCTACATCTTGCCCCCCCTTCTATCAAGGTTTTAGCCTCAGGGCACATCAAACTCTACAGATCAACCCACCGGGGCTTAATTCCATCAATAGGACAGATAAGAAGTCTTCAGAGGGCAGGGAAACTCCAACACCCCTCACCCATAGACTGCAGAGAAAGTAGCTACAAACTTCTGTTGCAAAGTAGGGAAGATCAAAGCCATTAAAACATCTGCTTAACCTAATCAACCAGTAAAGCAGAGAAAGTGAGCATTCAGGTCAAAATAATCCAAATGAAAAAATTCAGCAAATAATGAGAGAAGCAAGAATACAGCCAGTTACAGGAGGTAAAGAAGGAAAAAATATGAATAAACAACAGAAAAAGAAAAAAAGGAAATACAATTAACAGCTTTTTTCCAGGAAGTGAAAAAAGAGTAAATGAAGCAGAAGAAGATCAAGGATCCCCAAGCAAAAACAAAGAAACTCCAGAAAATTGGACATGGGCTTTGGAAGAACTCAAAATACAATTCAAAAAACAATTAAGAGAGGGGGCAGCTGGGTAGCTCAGTGGAGTGAGAGTCAGGCCTAGAGACGGGAGGTCCTAGGTTCAAACCCGGCCTCAGCCACTTCCCAGCTGTGTGACCCTGGGCAAGTCACTTGACCCCCATTGCCCACCCTTACCACTCTTCCACCTATGAGACAATACACCCAAGTACAAGGGTTTAAAAAAACAATTAAGAGAGGCTGAAGACAATTAGGAAAAGAAAATACATGAACTAAAACAAGAAAATAGTGTCTTTTTAGCCAAAATAGACCAACTAGAAAATGAGGGAAAGAAGGTGAAAGATGGCCTACAAAGAAAATCAGACCAGAAGGAGAATGACCAAAAAGCCAGGGATGAAATTCAGTCTTTAAAAATAGGAATTCAACAACTAGAAGCAAATGACTTCACAAGGTAGCAAGAATATATAAAACAAAATCAAAAGAATGAAAAATTTGAGAAAAATATGAAACACCTCATTGCCAAAACCTCAGGTCTGGAAAAAAGATTAAGGTGAGACGATTTAAGAATTACTGGACTACGAGAACATCATGACAAAAGAAAAAGCCTGGGCATCATCCTACAGGGAAATTATCCAAGGAAACTGCCCTGACATCCTTGAACAAGAGGGAAAAGTGGGAGATAGAAAGAATCCACAGATCACACCCTACAATTAATCCATAACTGACAACTCCTAGGAATATTATAGCCAAAATTCAAGAATTACCAGACCAAGAAAAAAATATTACAAGCTGCTATGAAGAAGTAATTCAGATAACAGGGAACAACAGTTAGTATAATACAGGATCTGGCTGCATCAACTTTGAAGTACTGGAAGGCATGGAATATAATATTCCAGAAAGAAAGGGAACTGGACCTACAAGCAAGAATCAACTATCCAGCAAAACTGACTACATTCTTGCAGGGGAAAGTATGGTCATTGAATAAAATTGAAGACTTCCATTTATAAAGAAAGAACTGGACTTAAACAGAGAATTTGATGCCTAACACAGAAAGCAAGAGAATCACCAAAAGGTAATTAAGAGAGTGGAAAAAAAACCCCCAAAAACATGAATAAGTTCAAATGATTTGTATCCCTTCAATAAAAGATGATGGTAACTCTTAAAATTGTTATTATAATTAGAGTAGATAGAAGAAGTATACTTAGAGAGAACAGTGACAAACTGTATAGGATGAAATGTCAAGAAGTATGTATGTATGTATAAATATATATAAAACTAAAGGTAAAATAAAGATAATAGTAAGAGAAATGGGAAAAGAGACAAAATGAAGTGAATTTATATTCCATAAAGGAGCATTTGGGGAGAACAGGTGAGAAGACTAATACACTGGAAGGGTAAAGAGGATTGAGAGAGGAAATACTTAATTCTTAAGTGCATTGAAATTAACTTAAAGAGGGAAGAACGATCAGATCCATTGGGGCAGAGAATTGATTTGCACCCTGTAGAGAAGTGGAAGGGTAACAAATGGACTAGTGGGGAGGGAAGAAATACTAGGGAGGGAGAAGGGAGGTAGCTTAAAAAGCTTAAAAAGCTTAAAAAGACCCTAAAGAATAATGAGGGGAATAAGAAGGGAAAAGGGAGAAAGGGAAGTACAACAAGGGAGGGGACTAAGGGGACTGATTAAAAACAAAACACTGGTATAGAAGGAAATAGTGAAAGAAGAAAGGGCAGGATAAGGAGAGGGAATCAACATGTTGGGGATCACACAGTTGATAATTATAACTCTGAATGTGAATGGGATGAACTTGCCCATAAAATGGAAGCAAATAGCAGAGTGGATTACAAACCAAAATCCTATCATATGTTGTCTACAGGAAACACTCATGAGACAGGCAGACATACATAGGGTAAAAATAAAAGGCTAGAGCAAAATCTATTGGGCTTCAACTGAGAAAAAGAAGGCTGGAGTTGCAATCATGATTTCTGACAAAGCCAAAGTGAAAATAGATGTGGTTAAAAGAGATAGGGAAGGTAATTACATCCTGATAAAAGGCAGTATAGACAATGAAGAAAAATCAGTACTTAACATGTCTGCACTGTTATGGTTATTCTGGGGACTGAGTTAATTGGGAGTGTTTAGACCTAATGGGACACCAAGATGTGGTAGTGAACCCAAAAAGTAAAAACCCAATGCAGCTGTTATTAAAAGAGAATGTGAACGGGGCAGCTGGGTAGCTCAGTGGATTGAGAGCCAGGCCTAGAGACAGGAGGTCCTAGGTTCAAATCCGGCCTCAGACACTTCCCAGCTGTGTGACCCTGGGCAAGTCACTTGACCCCCATTGCCTACCCTTACCAATCTTCCACCTATAAGTCAATACACAGAAGTCAAGGGTTTAAAATTAAAAAAAAGAGAGAGAATGTGAAGAATCTGCTTATTCCAATCCCCAGATGGAAACAGTATCCCAGGGCTAACAGCCAAAGCTAAAGAATCAGCTGATGGTAGAACTCAGCTAACCCTAGTCCAACTGAAGCACTGTAAGACTGATCTTGCTGGTTATATCCCTTACTTAGTTCACTATAGATCTGATTACTTGATCTATAAAGATTAATTAATTAGTTTGATTTGTCTGACTGCGTATTTATTCTTGAGAAGTTAATTAAATTATTATCAAAGTAAACCCCTGGCTTAAGTTGACATAGGACTCAGCCAACTGAAATCCACTAAATATTGAGACTCTCAGGTAAGTAATTTCTTTTAGACAATTTAATAATTGATGAAATTAGGGAAAAGGAACTAGGTAATTGATGGAAAGTGGGGTTGGGAATCCTAAATAGATCTAGATGAATAATTTCATGATGATTCTTCACTTGAATCTTCCTGATCAAGGATCTTGGTTACTAACAGCTCAGTTAAGGCCAGACAGGGCTCAGCCTAGAGTTAAGATTGACCCTGCTAAATGATACTTGTTTATGCAGATCTTCTTGATGTTTATAAATCAGGAAACAGAAATTGATGGAACACAGTTGTATCTGTAGGATAGCTAAAGCTGGTTGCTGAGTAAAAGGAGAATAGACTATTACCTAAAGTAAACCCTATCCACCCTCACCCAACATATCTCCAACTGAGACCAAGATGAGTTCAGATCTGTTCCTTTTATACCCAAGCCTAACTGCTTTGGCTCATTCCAGGCTCATGCCAACCTCAGTCAATTCTGCAGTCTAAGCAAGTAACTGTCCATCATCACATTAAGCCATGACTCAACACGGCTGCCAAATATTTTCTTACAGCACTAAATGGTATAGCACCCAAATTTCTAAAGGAGAAATTGGCAGAGCTCAATGAGGAAGTAAACTGTGAGACTATACTAGTGGGAGACCTAAACCTTCCCCTTTCAGATCTAGATAAGTCAAACCAAAAAATATGTAAGAAAGATGTTAGAGAGATATATGAAATCCTAGAAAAATTAAAGTTAATAGATATATGGAGAAAAATGAATAGGGACAAAAAGGAATCAAAAACCTAGGAAGCGAACAAAATTAAAAATCCCCAGATGAAAACTACATTAGAGAACATAAAAATTAAATGAGAAATTAATAAACTTGAAATTAAAAGAACTGTTGATTTAATAATAAGACCAGAAGCTGGTATTTTGAAAAAAAACAAATAAAATTGACAAAGTACTGCCCAATCTAATAAAAAAGGAAAGAAGAAAACCAAATTAACAGTATCAAAGATGAAAAGGGAGACCTCACCTCTAATGAAGAGGAAATTAAGGCAATCATCAAAAACTTTTTTGTCCAATTATGTGGAAATAAATATAGCAATCTAGGTGATATTGATGAATATTTACAAAAAATATAAATTGCCTAGATTAACAGCAGAAGAAATAGAACACTTAAATAATACTAACTCAGAAAAAGAAATTGAACAGACCATTAAAGAATTCCCTAAGAAAAAATCCCCAGGACCAGATGGATTCACAAGTGAATTCTATCAAACATTTAAAGAAAAACTAATCCCAATACTATACAAATTATTTGGCATAATAAGTAAAGAAGGAATGCTACCAACAAATATGATACTGATTCCAAAGCCGGGTAGATCAAAAACAAAGAAAGAAAACTACAGACCAATTTCCATAATGAACATAGATGCAAAAATCTTAAATAGAATACTAGAAAGACTCCAGCAAGTTATCGTGAGGGTTATTCATTACAATCAGGCGGGATTTATACCAGGAATGCAAGGATGGTTCAATATTAGGAAAACCATCCACATAATTGACCATATTAACAAGCTAACAAACAAAAATCCCATGATTATCTCAACAGATGCTGAAGAAGCCTTTGACAAAATACAACAACTTTAGCAAAGTTACAGGATACAAAAGAGGGGCCAAAGGAAAGGAAATGCTCATTTGTCAGTCTGTTTCTAAGGCAACTCTTTCGAAGTTTCATTGTATTCTATCCTAGTCATTGTATTTGTCAGATTAGGAATAATATCCTGTGGCCAAATGGTATATTTCAGGTCCTCCCTCACATCTGGCCTTTGGGGAGTAGTTTGCCCATCACTGCCCTAGACAATATAAAACACTTGGGAATTATATGAACACAAGTACAAAACAATTAAATTAAACTAGATCTAAACAATAAAATTATATCTAACAATTAAAACTGGATCTAAACAACTGGAAAAACATTTATTGCTCATGGGTAGCATGAGCTAACATAATGAAAATGACCATTCTACCCAAATTAATTTACTTATTTAGTGTCATTCCTATCAAACTACCAAGAAACATTTTTTTAATAAATTAGAAAAAAACTGTAACAAAATTAATTTGGAAGAACAAAAGAGCAAGAATATCTAGGGAAATAATGGAAAAAATGTGAAGGAAGGTGGCCTAGCAGTACCAGATCTTAAAGTGTACTATAAAGAAGTGGTCATCAAAACAATATGGTACTGGCTAAGAGACTGAAGGGAGGATCAATGAAATAGACTTGGGATAAGTGGCATCAGCAAGACAGTCTATGATAAACCCAAAGAGTCCAGCTTTTGGGACAAAAATCCCCTATTTGACAAAAACTCCTAGGAAAATTGAAAAACAATATTGGAGAGATTAGTTTTAGATCAATATCTCACACCCTACACCAAGATAAATTCAGAATGGGTGAATGTCTTGAATATAAAGAAGGAAACTATAAGAAAATTAGGCAAACACAGAAGAGTATACTTGTCAGATCTTTGGGAAAGGAAAGATTTTAAAACCAAGCAAGAGTTAGAAAAAATTACAAAATGTAAAAAAATAATTTTGAGTACATTAAATTAAAAAGGTTTTGTAAAACAAAACCAATGCAACCAAAATGAGAAGGGAAGCTACAAATTGGGGGGGGGGAATCTTTATAACAAAAAACTCTGTCAAAGATCTAATTACTCAATTATTTAAGGAACTAAATCAATTATACACAAAATCAAGACATTCCCCAATTGATAAATGGGCAAGGGACATGAATAGGCAATTTTCAGATAAAGAAATCAAAACTATCAATAAGCATATGAGAAAGTGTTCTAATTCTTTTATAATTAGAGAAATACAAATCAAAACAACCCCGGGGATACCACCTCACACCTAGTAGATTGGCTAACATGACAGCAAAGGAAAGTCGTGAATGTTGGAGGGGATGTGGCAAAATTTTGACATTGATGCATTACTGGTGGAGTTGTGAATTGATCTAACCATTTTGGATGGCAATCTGGAACTATGCCCAAAGGACTTTAAAATACTATCTGCCCTTTGATCTAGCCATACCACTGCTGGGTTTATACCCCAAAGAGATCATAAGGAAAAAGACATGAACCAAAATATTTATGGCTGCACTCTTTGTAGTGGCAAAAAAATGGGGGGGGGATGCCCTTCAATTGGGGAATGGCTAAACAAATTATGGTATCTGCAGTTGATGGAGTACTATTGTGCTCAAAGCAATGAAGAACTGGAGGAATTCCATGTGAACTGGAATGACCTCCAGGAATTGATGCAGAGTGAAAGAAGCAGAACCAGGACACTCTCTCATTTTCCATTTTTTGGCACCATAAAGAGCAAGGCTATAAATATTTTTGTACAAGTCTTTTTCCTTATTTTCTCTTTGGGGTACTAAACCAGCAATGGTATGACTGGGTTAGAGTGTAGGTATTCTTCTAAAGCCATTTGTGCATAATTTCAGTTTGCCTTCCAGAATGATTCAACCAATTCACCACTATATCAGCAGGGAATTAGTGCCCCAGTTTTGCTACATCCCCTCCAACATTTATCATGTTCCTTTGCTGCCATATTCACCAGTCTGCTATATGTAAGGTGGTACATCAATGTTGTTTTAATTTGCATTTCTCTAATAAAGAGGGATTTAGAACACTTTTTGATGTGCTTATTGATAGTTTTTATTTCATCCTGTGAAAACTGCCTATTCATGTCCCTTGACCATTTGTCAATTGGGGAATGGCTTGATTTTTTGTAAATTTCACTTAGCTCCTTATATATTTCGGAAATTAAATCTTTGTCAGAGAGTTTTGTTATAAAATGTTATCCCAGTTTGTTGCTTTCCTTCTAATTTTGGTTGCATTGGTTTTGTTTGTACAAAACCTTTTTATATTATACATATAATTATATTAATTTTATATTTTGAAATGTTCTCTATCTGTTGCTTTGTCTTAAATTTCTTCCTTTCCCATAGATCTGACAGGTATATTATTTTATGTCCACCTAATTTATTTGTGATTTCACTCATTACATTTAAGTCATTTACAATTTTGAATTTATCTTGGTATAGCATGTAAGATGTTGGTCTAAACCTATTTTTTCCCATACTGTTTTCCAACTTTCCCAGCAGTTTTTGTCAAATAGTGGGGTTTTGTCCAAAAAGCTGGGATTTTGGGATTTATTGAACACTGTCTTGCTGAGGTCATTTATCCCTAGTCTATTGCATTGATTCACCCTTTTGTCCCTTAGCCAGTACCATATTATTTTGATGACCACTGCTTTATGGTATAGTTTAAGACCTGGTACTGCTAGGCCCCATCCTTCACAATCCAATTTTTATCCTTTATTTCCCTTGATATTCTTGATTTTTGTTTTTCCAGATGAAATTTGTTATAATTTTTTCTAATTCTATAAAAAAGGTTTTTGGTATTTTGATAGCTATGATGCTGAAGAAATAAATTGATTTGGGTAGGACTGTCATTTTTATTGTGTTAGCTCATCCTATCCATGAGTAATTAATGCTTTACCAGTTATTTAGATCTAATTTTAATTGTTAAGTGTTTTTAGTTGTGTTCATATTATTTCTATGTTTGTCTTGATAGATAAATTCCTAAATCTTTTATATTGTCTAGAGTGATTTAAAATAGGGTTTCTCTTTCTAACTCCTGCTGCTGAATTTTGTTGGAAATATGTAAAATTGCTGATGATTTATCTGCATTTATCTTGTACTCTACAGCTTTGCTAAAATTGTTAATTATTTCCACTAGCCTTTTAGTTTATTTTCTAGTATTTTTTAAGTATACCATCATATCATCTGCAAAGAGAGATAGTTTAGTTTCCTCATTGCTTACTTTAATCCCTTCAATTTCTTTTTCTTCTTTATTTGCTATTGCTAGCATATCTAGTAAAATATTAAACAACAGAGATGATAATGGAAATCCTTACTTTACTCCTGATCTTATTGAGAAGCCTTCTAACTTGTCCACATTGTGGATGACACTTGCTGATGGTTTTAAATATATAGTTTATTTTTTTTTTGAGGAATGGCCCTTCTCTTCCTATACTTTCTAGTGTTTTCAATAGGAATGAGGGTTGTATTTTGTCAAAGGTTTTTTCTTCATTTCTTTTGATACTCATGTGATTTCTATAGATTTGATTATTAATATGGTCAATTATGTGAATGATTTTCCTAAATTTAAACCATCCTTGCATTCATGGTATTAATCCCACCTGGTTATAGTAGATAATCCTGGTGCTGCTAACTTGCTGTAGTCTTTTTTGCTAGTATTTTATTTAAGATTTTTGTACCTATAATTATTAAGGAGATTGGCCTGTAGTTTTTTTTTTCCTCTGTTTTTGATCTTCCTGATTTTGGAATCAGTACTATATTTATGTCATAAAATAAATTTGGCAAAACTCCTTTTTTGCTTATTCTTTCAAATAGTTTGTAGAGTATTGGGATTAGTTGTTCTTTAAATGTTTGATAGAATTCACTTGTGAATCTATCTGGCCCTCGAGTTTTTTTTTTTCTTATGAAGTTCCTTGATGACATATTCAATTTCTTTTTCTGAGATAGGATTATTTAAGTATTCTTTTTCCTCTTTTGTTAATATAAACAATTTATATTTTTGTAAATATTCACCTATTTCACCTAGATTGTCATATCAATTACCATATAATTGGGCAAAATAGTTCTTAATAATTACCTTAATTTTCTCTCAGTTAGAAGTGAGACCACCCTTTTGATACTGATGGTTTGATTGTCTTTTTTCTCTTTTTAATGAGATTAACTAGTTCTTTGTTTATTTTATTTATTTTTTCAATGTATAAGCTCCTAGTCTTATTTATTAGTTCAATAATCCTTTTAACCTCATTTTTATTAATTTCTCCTTAATTTTTAGGATTGCCAATTTAGTTTTTTTCTGGGGATTTTTAATTTGTTCTTTTTCTAGTTTTTTTTTTTAATTTGCACGCCCAGTTCATTGACCTCTTCCCTTTCTGATTTGTTGATATAGGCCCTTAGATACATAAATTTTCTACTGAGTACTGCTTTGGCTGCATCCCTAGATTTTGATACGATGTCTCCTCATTGTCATTCTTTTTAATGAAGTCTATAATTATTTCTATGATTTGTTCTTTGATTCACCAGTTTATAAGTATTAGATTATTTAGTTTCCAATTAATTTTTAATTTGCCTTTCCATGGACTCTTATTAATTATAATTTTATCACATTATGATCTGAAAAAGTTGCATTTATTATTTCTGTTTTTCTGCACTTTTTTGCAATCTTTCTATGTCTTATTACATGGTTGATCCTTATATATGTACCATGTACTGTTGAGAAGATGGTATATTCCTTTTTATTCCCATTCAGTTTTCTCAATATATCTATCTAGTAACTCTAATTTTTCTAGCATTTCATTCACTTTCCTTACTTTTTTCTCATTTATTTTTTGCTTTGATTTATCTAGTTTTCAAAAGGGAAGATTGAGATTCCCCACTAATATAGTCTTACTATCTATTTCCTCCTTGAGCTCCTTTAATTTTTCCTTTAGAAATCTAGATGCTATGCCATTTGGCACATAAATGTTTAGTGATGATATTATTTCATTGTTTATAGTACCCTTTAGCAAAATGTATTTTCCTTCCTTATCTCTTTTAATCAGATCAGTTTCTACTTTAGCTTTGTCAGATATCATGATTGCTACACCTGTTTTTTTTTTTACTTTAAATGACACATAATAAAACCTGCTCCAGCCTTTTACCTTGAATCTGTGTGTATCATGCTGTCTCAAATGTGTCTCTTGTAAAGAATATATCTTGGTTTTTAATCTACTCTGCTATCCACTTCCATTTAATGGGTTAGTTCACAACATTCACATTCAGCATTATGATTACTAACTTTGTATTGACCTCCATCAAATTTCCCCTTTAAATCCTGCTCTTTTCTCTTTCTCTCTGTTTCTCCTCACCAGCATTTTGCTTTTTGTCACCCCTGCCCAGTTCTCCCTCCTCTAATTACCTCCCTTTTCCCTTGTCTTATTCCTTCTTCTCTCTACTTATCTGTCAGGTAAGATAGAATTCTATACCCCACTGAGTTGGATAAGAAAAAATTCTGTACCCCACAGAGTATACTTGTTTTACTTTTTCTGAACCCTTTAAGATGAGAGTAACTTTTAAGCACTGTCCATCACCACCCTTATCCTCCCCTCTCCATAAAGATTTTTCATACCCTTTTATATTATATAACTTACCCCATTCTATCTCTCCCTTCCCTTTTCTCTCAGTGCAACCCTCTCTTTCAGCCCTTGATTGATTTTTTGCATATTATTCATAAGCATATATATCATATCATACATACCTATTGTAATAATAGGAAACTATGAATATGGCTAATGGAGGCTTGTACTAGAGGGCCCTGGGTAGTCTCAGTTGGGTCTTTTAGGCAGGGAGGCTATCTTTAGGTACAGGTACAGGATAATTTGGGTCAGCCAGAGATTGTGTGGGTCTGGCTGAAAGGTTTTATTCAGCCTCCCTTGTTGCTACTAGGCTCCCTTAAGGGGAGGAGTAAAAGGCTCCTGCCTTCTGCAGAGAAACTTCAAGCCCCAGGAAGTGAAATCTGGTTCACTTCCTGACCAAGATGGATGCCTGGTTTATCCTCAGGAAATAAAGAAAAGTTATTCTTTCCCTCTTCAGCCTGGGCCCTAGTCATTGGTATAATGAATCATCAGAAGCTCTTTGAATAAAGGCCAAAGGGGTTTATTAAAGCCAAGGGTAAGCTGAGGGAAAAGAGGTTAAGGTCTGGGACTACTGCTAAGGGTGAAGCTAGTGGTGGGGGAGGGTCACAGAAGATGGGGATCAGGCTGAGGGAACAGACCCCTCAGCTAGGAATGAATTCACTGTCCTGATGTAGAAGAGTTTAACAGATTAATCAATGAGGTGGTGGCTTGGTCTAAGATTGTCCCTGCTTGCCCAAGGAAACTAATCCCATGTTCTCCTCCTCCCAAAATTCCCTCCTCCCAGGGCCCAATGGGGAGGTGCAGGGGATAGCAGGATGTCAAGGTGGAGGTCAAGGGAAATCAGCCAAAAGGCCAAAAGCCAAAAGCCAAAAGCCTTTCATTTGGTACTCCAGGGATATTTATAGACCAGCTCTAATGGTTTTGCTGTGAGACCAGCACTCTGGCTGGGTCAACATTCTATTCCCTGCAACTGTCAGGATTGCCTCAGGTGGATTTGCAAGTGCAAGAGATTCTTGCAGCAATCCTACATTGCAATCTGCTCATTTGTCTTTTGGAAATTTGCACCTTGTGACATTTCTATGTCCCTAAGCTTTTAAGGAATTCTACACTTACACTAAACTAAACTACAACTATGCTCTTATCCCTAACTAAGTTTTGCAAAATAACAAAAGGGTTCTTAGCTCCTATTTCTATTCTATGCTATTCTAAGCTAAAGCTTAAATGGGCTATTGGAAAGGTATAGGAAAGAAATGGGGATTTAAGTTTTGCAAAATTTTGAACAGAAAGGAAAATCGAGATTAAATGCAAAACATCAACAATCTTAAAGTAAAACATTTGCTAACTAAAACAAAGTAATAAACTTCGAGCTATGTACTTTTCTAATTTCATTAACCAACAACAAAAGTATCAACTAAGAAAATTTTTGCAAGTTTCTAAATTCCTAATTCATTTTTTCCAAGTTAGTATATCAATATGTTAGTACACTTATGCCCATGTTAGAAGCATTAGTAAGAATAAGTAAGCCTAATACTATTTATAAGCCTTTTGGTTAAACCATAGACTTAAGCTATGTACAATATTTACAAAGAAAAATTGAGAAGATTCTGTCCCTGTTCTAACTTATCAGACTAACTAACTGTCCCTGTGTGTTAGTCAAACTTATTGCTAAGGAATTAGTAAGCAAACATTTACATATTTACATTCTTTTTAAAGAAATGTCAGAGGTTTTGAGTAGAAGATGTCTGAACCAAAGCAAGAGGAAAACTCTAAGCTAAGGCAGACAAAGAAAATGTTTTATGTGTTGTCCAGTGTGACCTACCCTTGTAATGAAGTGTTACATACTTACTCCTCTGGAATTCTTTTGCCCATTGCATGTACTGTGTGGATGGAAATCTAAGGTGTTGGGTGCAGTGAGAATTCTGTTGTGTGTAAGTTGTGTTCTCCAAGTGCATCAGATGCTCCTCTTCACAGCGCAGTTGTCCCATACACCAATTGTGTAAACAGGTCACAGTTGTCCTTTGTGGTCCTCAGAATTGCTGTCCTTGCAATGATCTGCAAAGTCAGTAACACTTCCCTTGTGTTGTTTGATGTTACCACACGAGCTTGCCATCTTGTACTGGAACTGATGTTCTGGTGTGTTACTTGTGTCACAAACAAAGTTAAATGTCCATGAAACATGATTAATATTTTCTTTTTTCTTTTTCCTTTTTCCTTTGTACTAAATAAAGATGATTACAGGTAACAAGAGTTTGTCATGATGTCTTTTGTGCTTTCATTTATTCGTCGATGTCACTGTACAGGTCTTGGACTGATTGAAAAACTGATGTTTCGTCTTCTTCTTCTGCCGCTGATTCTTCTTCACTGTCATGATGGTTTATGGATGTTTCTTCTAAGTTGTAATTGGTTTTGTGATAATCATTTGGGTGTAAATTTTGGTTGCTCACTGGTTCTTGCTCTGATTCTGGTTCTGATTCTTGCTCTGATTGCTGCTCTGATTCTGTGGTCTTATGTATAGGCCATGGATTTGCTGTGGTCTTTCTGCTTGGCTGGCTGGCTGGTGCTAATTGATCACTGTGCCGCATGATGACTGGGTCTTGTTGTTGTTGGGACATATCTTTTGCTGGCTTGACATGAGTGACATGGAACTAAGGATCCCTCCCCTTAACCTTGATTGCACTAGGGGTCATCAAGATTATCTGGAATGGACCATGCCACTTAGGTTCTAACACCTACTTCCTAGTGAAGTTTCTGATGTAAACATAATCTCCAGGCTGGAAGTTGTATAGACTAAAATCAAAGGGAGCTCTTTGATGTATCAAAGCCAGTTTATGAAGTTGGTTTAAGTGCTGTTTGAGTAACTAAATGGACTTGTACAGCTTGCATTGCATACCCAGATGTGATAGGTTATGGATGCTTTGAGGTGACTTGCTGTGGTACGGTGGGTGTCAATATAGCATTTCAAATGGTGATAAGTGAGTTATGCTATTGGGTTGGCATCTGAGATGGAATAGTGCCAACAGTAATATCAGGCCATTTCAAATGTGACCCTGCACAGATTTTAACCACTAGGGTCTTCAAAGATTGATTTGCTTTCTCAATCTGTCCATTCGCCTGGGGTCTGTATACAGACTGGAGATGTTGTTTGACTCCTAGAATCTCATAAACTGTAGCTAAAATCTTGTTTGTGAAGTGAGAACCAGAATCTGATGCAATGTGTAGTGGAATAGAGTATCTTGGTATTAATTCTCTAAGTAAGACCTTCACAACAAAAGCTGAAGTATTGCATCTAGCTGGGAAAGCTTCTGGCCACTTTGTTAATCTATCCACTATTACTAATGCATACCTGTAGCCCTGACACTTTGGCATGGTGATGTAATCAATTTGTAGGCATTCAAATGGTATATAGGCTAGTGGTTTGCCTCCCAGACTGTGGACTTAGGTAATAGTCTGGTTGAATTGCATACAAATTCTGCATCTCTTAGAAACTCTTATTGCAACTTCATATATGCCCCTTGCATTCTAATACCTAGTTATAGAATCTGCCAGGCCCAGACTTCCATAATGCCCTTTTTGGTGTAACACATTGCAGAAGGTGAAATACAGGGATCTAGGCAACATAGGTTTTCCATTTGCCCCCAGCCAAACTCCGTTAGCTAAGCTAACACCATGGTGTTTCTTCCAATCCTTCACTTCCTTTGGGAAGTATGCATTTTGAGATCATCTTCCTCCACCAAAGATAAGTTTAAGATTGAAGGTGGTCCATACCTCACTCCAAATTTGGCTCTAATGTCTGCACGTCTGTTCCCTGATTCCACTGGCCCTTGAGTTTTGGTGTGGGCCTTGCAATGAATGACAGATACTGTTATATTGAATCTCTGGGAGCTAGGAGTTCACACTGTGATTAACAGGTGGATCAGTTGGATGTTGGAATGTTCCCAGAGAGGCATGTGGACAGGAGAGGGCAGTTGGCCCAGGGGAAGGGGGGGTATAAAATCACCCAGGTAGCCCTGGCAGGGGTTCTTGGTTCTTTTCTTTCCCTGAGACCAGAGATCAGTGGATCCTGGTCTTTGTGGGATTGAGACTTGCAGACTCAACCTTGAAAGCTCCTCCTGTTTGTTCCTGTACCACCAACAACCTGTACCTAGACCATCATCTCTGATTCTACTGCCCCTAGATATTAGGAAGTCAATCATCTTAGTTATCTAGGTGTCCCAGAGCCTGGGAGGGATCCGGGAAGTGGGCAGGAGAAGAAGAGGGTGGAAAAGGGTGGATATCTCAAACTGTTTAGGCTTATCATCTAGTGAAGAAGAAGCTGAAAGATTATACAGCAGTTTGCCTGCTCTGGTGTGGCTCTGGCCAGGATGTACCAGAAAGAAGCTTTCATCTTAATTCCTTTACTTGCCTACAGTTTAGAGATTCATCATTATCATTTAACTAGGGTCTACCAATACCTCTATCCAATCCCATTATCCTCCTTTGTTAAATACAATCAAAGTTTAAAAGTACCTTCCTGAAGTGGTTATTCAAAGCTTCTTTGAGAAGGGAGAGATGCAGTCAGATACCAAAGTTACCAAGCTAAAGAACCCAGTAAATAATATCAATTAACCCCAATCCTAAACCCAGGTGGGTCCTGAAGGGATATCATCCATTGACCTAAAGGATCCTGCCTGGGCAACTGTTATAAAGGGAAGAGGTGTCATCCTATCCTCTCTCTATACTTCATCTACATCTACATCTAGTGGAGTGGAGTATTATTTTATTATAACAATACTTGGGCTGGTAGTCGGAGTGCATCTAACAACTGATTTATTAAAGATCTATACACTATCTGTTTGCCATTTGATGTTATGAAGCCTCGGTTTTACCAGAGTTCACCAGAATGATGCACCACTCCGAATGTATACTGTGATTTGGTGAATATGTTAGCTTTCCAATTTTCTGCAAGTCTCAGAGCATGAATCAGTCCAACTATTTCTGTCCCTTGAGCACTCATAGTAGGTGGTAATGATGAGTACCAGAAGGTTTCAGAGGCTGAGACTACTGCTGCACCGGTAAATCTCTGATTGTCTACTATGTATGATGATCCATCTTTGAACAATGTCAACTTGGGGTTTTCCATGGGCTTGTCGGATAAATCTTCCCTTGTTATATATACGATGTTAAGTACATCCTCACAGATGTGTAGACTTTCTCTTTCCAGAGGTAAATCTGGGATCAGAGTTGTGGGGTTTAAGTTTCTGCACCGGTGAAATGTGATGTTTTCATTAGCCAACAAGATTGCTTGGTATTGTGATAGTCTTTGGGAAGTGAAAGCTTGAAGTATAGTTTTTCTTAGGGTAGATTCTGCCTGGTGTGGGGAAAATACTTTGAGCTCACCCCCTAATACCAAGGAAGATGCTTTTCTTTTTTTTTATTGGTTAAAAATTTTTTCANCCCACCCATGGCCAATGCACATTTCCACTAGTTTTGTCATGTGTCCTTGATCAAGACCAATTTCCAAATTGTTGGTAGTTGCATTGGTTTGGTAGTTTTGAGTCCACACCCTCAATCATGTCCACCCCGACCCATGCGTTCAAGCAGTTGTTTTACTTATATGTTTCCTCTCCTACAGTCCTTCCTCTGAATGTGGGTAGCATTTCTTTACCATAATCTCTCAGAATTGTCCTGGGTCATTGTATTGCTGCTGGTGAAGAGGTCCATTACATTCAATTTTACCACAGTATATCAGTCTCTGTGTACAATGTTCTTCTGGCTCTGCTCCTTTCGCTCTGCATCTGTTCCCAGAGGTCTCTCCAGTTCTCCTGGAACTCCTCCAGTTTATTATTCCTTTTAGCACAATAGTATTCCATCACCCGCATATACCACAGTTTGTTCAGCCATTCCCCAATTGAAGGACATACCCTCCTTTTCCAATTTGTTGCCACCACAAAAGGCACAGCTATAAATATTTTTGCACAAGTCTGTTTATCTATTATCTCTTTGGGGTACAAACCCAGCAATGGTATGGCTGGATCAAACGGCAGGCATTCTGAGGAAGATGCTTTTCTAATCATGATGGCTATAGCAGCAATAGCTCTCAAACAGCTTGGCATTCCACAGATCACTGAATCTAGTTTTGAGCTGTAATAGGCAACTGCTCTAAGGGTATTTCTTATTGACTGTGTGAGAACACTAGAGGCTATCCTTTTATCCTTGTGAACATAAAGGAGGAAAGGTTTTTTATGATCAGGGATTCCTAGGGCTGGTGCTGATAGTTAGTGATTTTAGTTTCTCTATAGCATGAATATGGTCTTTGGATAATTTTAATGGTTCTGGAGCTTCCTTCCTGGTTAGCTCTATCAGAGGTTTAGAGATGAGAGCATAACCTGGAATCCAGTTTCTACAGAAACTCATTACTCCTATGATTGCCCTGAGCTGCCTCTTGGTTCTCAGGAAGCTCAGCCTCTGCATATTTTGTGTTCTCTTTTGGGAGGTTTTTCTGGAGCCCTTTTCCAAGATGAATCCTAAATAATCAACTTTTGTTCTCACAAATTGAAGCTTAGATTTGGAAATTTTATCATCCCTTTTGCCTAGCTCTTTAATCAAGTGCATGCTGTCTGTACAGCAGACTTCAGCAGATGGTGACATTAGCAGGATGTCATCAACATAATGTACCATCTTGCTGTCTTGGAAAGTGATTGACTCAAGGTCCCTCTGCAATATTTGGCAGAAGACTGAAGCCGAATCCAAAAAACCCTGGGGCAAATGGGTCCATTGGATGGATTTGCCCTCCCAAGTGAAGGCAAACAGCTTCTGGCTGTCTCTGTGCAGGGGAACAGAGAAGTAGGCAGATCTCAGGTCCAGAACGGTAAACCAAGCAGCTTCAGGTGGTACAGCTGCTATGATTTGAGATGGACTCGGTACCATGGCATGTTTTTTGCACATGGTTATTAATATATCTTAGGTCTTGTACTAAATGCCATTGAGTCTTCCCATCAGGAGACAGTTTGGCTTTCTTCACAGGCATGATTAGAGTGTTGTACTGTGAGAAGCCATATCATAAAATACCCTGCTACAATAAACTCTCTATGATGGGTTTCACTCCCTTCGATCACCTCTTGGCTTAGTCTGAACTGAGGAATTCTTGGTGGTAAACCTTGCTTCACCTCTATTCTTAATAGTTCTGCAGACAAAATTCGCCCACCTCATTAGAATTTTCAGCTCATACATGATCAGGAATATCATCAGGAACTTCATAGATGTTATCATTTTTTTGGTAAGTTGGTTCCTCACTACATGGGTCTAAAAACAAAATGGGGTGGTGTTCCAGAGATCTCTTAGGTAGGTGGAGATAGATCTGCCCATCCGGTTGGCAAGAGATCTCACCTCAAAAAGTTTGAAAGACACAATGGCATTAATAAAAAGGGGTGCTTGAGTCAGAGGGCCAAATTTTACCATTTTTACTTTTAGCTTTGGGACTTGTTGAGCTATCTCAGAAGCACCTCTCCCTCTCAAGGCACCCTCATATTGGCATTCTTCAGGTGCCTCGTGCAAAACAGAGGTGGTAGCCCCAGTATCAATGAGCCCATCATAACATGTCCCCCTGATTTCCAAACTAACAAGGGGTTCCCCATTGCTATTGGACTTCACTGGTACTAGGGGTAATAAAGAATCCTCAGTTTTTTTCTGTGCACTTGGTTTTGATCCAGTTACGCGTATAGTCATTTGCAAGCACTTCTTCAAGTCTTGCTTGGTCATTGTCACTAAACCTGGACTTCCTGTTAGCACCATCAGGCAAGTCTCATTTTAGGATCAGTACAGAATTTAGGCTTAGAGAGTAAGCTCTCTGTCTCACTGAGAGCTGGAGAGTCTGTAACCATGTTTACTAAGCTGTGCTGTGCAGAATGCATAGAATCTTCAGGTTAACTCTGGCTAAGGGCTACAGAAATGGAGGTTTGAGTTGTTTCACCATCCACTCTGTTGTCTAGTGAACTGCCAAGCCCTGAATCAGGAGTTTTCTCATTGATTGTGTCAGGGAATGTTTGATAGATAGTTTGTGTTCCCTTCCACACCTCTGGTATGACTCCTGACTCAGAAGCTGACTGGAGTTCACTATCTAGCCCTGAAGTCTGTGCGGCTGAAGTCAGTTGGTTTGTGTCTCCAACCACTGAACAGACTTCACTGATGTTGTTAGTAAGCACACTAGCCACTGGAGATAACAACTGTCTCCTCTCCTTTCCCCAAGCTTCTGGTTTGAATTCTTCAGCTAAGGGGATGAGCAGCTGCCATCACCCTGTAACTCAGCGGGCTGCACTGTTAAAGTCAAGCCTTTGCCATCATTCCATTTGTATGGAATTGCTCCTTCACCTCATTCTGAGACTTTGTGTCTAAAGCAAGTGAATGGGTTTGGACATTGGGATCTGACTCCTCCAGGGTTACAAATGATATTCCTTCCTGAATACATTGTAAATTCCTGCTGCTTTGTTCTTTATCTAAGCTGCCCCATTGTTTTAAACTTGGAATAAAGAGAGGAGTTTGAGATTTTGATGACTCCAACCAAGATTGCAAAGCTTCTGGATGGAAGCTGCTGCAAATTCTTGGATGGTCCCTATGCTACTCATCCAATCCCTTTGTGGTGGAATGAGAAAGCTGACCCATTTTATATTCATCCTCACTAGTCCCATAAATCTCTCTATGCATTTGCATTATGCCCTCCCATTGTTGATCTTCTGCCACAGAAATATCATTGTATTCTGTGCAGCTTGCTAGAGATATATGCTCTCTTGTACCCAGTCTTTCAGAATTATCTACCCCACTCAGACTATTTATCTTGACATTGTGTAAATGGAATTAGCTCACCACCATTCATAGTTAAAACTCTAGCCACCAGAGATAATGTTATCCCCACCTCCCTTAGTGGGGAGGGGAGATGAGTTACCCACACTTGACAATAAGTAACAAATCAAGAACAAGGGACTGCCTTTTGGGCAGTCCAAAACAGTGTTGAGGCTGCCATTTGTCCACTTGAATTAGAGGTGGACCTCCAGGAAGTGAAGAAAGATGCTATCCTTCAAATATGATTGTAACTTCCTGTTGAGAGGAGTTAGAGCTTGAACTTGGTGTAGAAGGATCTCTGGTGAGACCGCAGGAGGCTTCCCTCTAAATTGTCATGTGGGTAAGTTAGGCTGACTTCCTTTCACCTCTCTAGGCATTCTAGAATATCTACCTTCAAGGAGGCTTCTTTGCCTCTCTAATTGTCAAGGCCTTGTGGCTAGTAACCTTGTTTAATTTAGCTCTAAATCATCCTCCAGGCTGGACCAGAGGTCCGGCCAGAGTTTCTCTCTCTCTCTCTCTCTCTCTATCTCCCTACCTTCAACCTTTCTAATTGTAAATAAACTACCATAAAAGCCATCCTGACTTGGGTCTATTTTTAATTATGGAATCAATCTAAATCTGATTGATTCCTGGCAACCACACCATATATATATACATACATATATATGTATATATATAAAATTTCCATTCTTATAACATCCATATCATAACCATTAGACTTTTTTGCTTTGGGTATTTTGGTTCATAAAGATTTTGGCTTTGTTCACATCACCAAATATCTCTCCATTTCTTCCAGGGAGGGAGACGGGCTATATTTCTTGCATGAATGGCATGCAGTACTGACCATCATGGTTTGTACCCTCAATTTTCCTTGCATTATTGTTATTGGACTATTTTGAATTGTAGTAGATCCTCTTTGCAACCCTGTCTCTCTAGCTGGAGTTGTCAGTCCTGCCAAAGTAATTTGTTGTTTAAATCTACAAAATTTTACCACGTGACCTAATTTTCCACAAAGAAAAAACAGTTGAGAAAAGGATTTTGGCTTTGATGTATTAGTAGGTTGCCTGGGTTGACTATGCCCCGTACTGGCCTGGAAGGCAAAGTTCTTTATTTCTTCTATTTCCTTTTCTTTCTTTGCCTGCTTAAGCTGTCTCTTAAGGTCTGCAATAACATCATCTTTGTCTGAGTCTGCCTGGCTGCCCTTGCTTCCTTTTGCTTAAAATCATGGATATAGGAAGCATGTTGCCTAACATCCTCCAGTGGCAATGATTCCCACTGGGGACAGTTCTGCATAAAGTAGTTTTGTGCAGGTATTGAGGTACCTTTTACAAATTGTCTATGGATATGGTTGACTGTCTCTGGGGCATGCACATCTCGGAGACCTAAGATTGTTTCAGCTGCCTCAATCACCCTACTGAGGAAGCTGCTAGGATGTTCTTCTTCTCCCTGCCTCATCTTTCAAATTTTTGCCATGAGTTAGGTCTCTTTGCATGTAAGCACATTGCTTCTAGCAAGTCTGTTCTGCATCTGAAGATTCTCTCTATAATGATTTTTCATACCCCTTTATATTATATAATTTACCCCATTCTATCTCTCCCTTCCCTTTTCTCTCAGTGCAACCCTCTCTTTCAGCCCTTGATTGATTTTTTGCATATTATTCATAAGCATATATATAATATCATACATACCTATCATTCCATGTCATCATATTTACATATATATCATATCATCATAATCAGCTTACTTCTCCACCCTCTTTTTGAATAAATTCCTTCTCTCTTTTCTACTACTAATGGTAATTTTTGAGAATTACAAGAAATCCTCTTTCCATGTAGACTTATAAACGTTTTGACCTTAATGAGTACCTTAATTTTTTTCCCTTTATTTATCTTTTTGTGCTTCCTTTGTGTCTCATGTTTGGACTTCATATTTTTTATTTAGGTCAGGTCTATTCCTCAGGAATGCTTGGAAATCTTCTCTCTTATTGAATGTGCATTTCCCCCCCTGAAAGAATATACTCAATTTTGATGGATAGATGACTCTGGGTTGTAAATCCAGAGTTTTTGCCTTCCTAAATATTATATTTCATGCCTTTCTATCTTTTAATGTAGAAGCCACTAGGTCCTGTGTGATTCTGATTGTAGCTCCACGGTATTTGAATCATTTATTCCTTTTTGATTGAAGAATTTTTTCCTTGGCTTGATGACTCTTAAATTTAGCTATTATATTCCTGGGCATTGTCATTTGAGGATTTCTTTCTGGAGGTGATCTGTGAATTCTTTCAATTTTATTTTCTTGTTCAAGGATCTCTGGGTAGTTATCTTTGACAATTTCTTTTAAGATGTCATCCAAGATTTTTTTCTTGATCATGGCTTTCAGGTAGTCCAATAATTCTCAAATTGGCTTTCCTAGATCTATTTTTCTAGGTCAGTTGTTTTTTTCAATACAATATTTCATGTTGTCCTCTATTTTTCATTACTTTGATTCTCCTTTATTGTTTCTTGATTTGTCATGAAATCATTAGTTTCTAGATGGCCAATTCTGACTTTTAAGGCCTGATTTTCCTGTATTACTTTTTGGTTCTTTTTTTTTTTCTTCTATTGGCCCATTTCTTCGTGCATTACTTTTAGTTCTTCTTGCATCACTTTCCTTTCTCTTTGCATCACTTTCATTTCTCATTGGATCACTTTCATTTATCTTTCCCAATTTTCCTCTGCCTCTCTTAAATGGATTTTGAAGTCCTTTTGAGTTCCTCGAGAATCTGTGTCCAATCCATATCTTTCTTTTGGACTTTGGTTGTGTTTCCTTTGCTTTCACTATACCCTTCTTTGTCTGTATCTTGCTCTTGTTTATTTTTGTTGTTGTTGTTTGCTCCTTTTTCCTATCTAATTATAGATAGGCTTGGGGGGCCTGAGAGCTCTGAGAGCCTCCTTCCCCTGCTGATTCAATTGAACCATGTGATGCTGATAACTTAAAGACTAGCCTCAGGCTTCGGTGTAATCATTTGATCTCACTTTGATCTTGATCAGGCCAGGGACTGATCAAATTCTAGCCTCTGCCTTAGTCTCAAGTTTTTGGTCTCACTGTGTACTTGATCCAATCAGGCACACCCTTGATTGTCCTAACTTCAAGTTCTGCCCTGAACCTTGGGCAAAAAAAATTAATAATTAGTACACCCCAAAGTGTAAATTAAATCCTTTTCCCAAGACCAGATTAGAATTCTCTGGGCTGGGGCTCTGGACTTGTCCACAGGTTTGAATTTCAAAAGTTATGGGTTGGCTTGTACCTATCTTTGCTCAGGGAGTGTCTCAGGGTCTGGATGTTGGCTCAGGCACAGGTTCCCAAAATTTGGACAACAGATGTGGGGTTGGGGATGTGGCTGGCTACTGGCTTGCTCTTCCCTCCTTTCTACACCTTCTTGCTGGGTCTGCTTTCCTCTCACCCCACTGCCCCAGAAGCTTATTGCCTACCTTTTGGATTTTTCTTTTCTTGAAAGTTGTTTCACCCTGTCTCCTTGTTGGTTCTTTCACTCCTGTGTTCATTTTGTGGTGATATTTTAATCTTGGTCAGAGAGAATTCTCATGGTGACAGAGAGCTGCTAAGGATTATTCCTCTATCTTGGCTCTACCCCTGGAACTCTCTCTGTTTTAATTTTTAAGTAACTATAATTAGTCTATTCAATCTATGAAGAAAAAAGAAAAATGGCCATATATGCTGTTTATATAAGAAATAGCATTTTTTACTGTGCCACTAATTAAAGGAATACTAAAAATTATATAGATGTACACTGCTATATTAGGCATTATATATTAAGTAGGATAAAAATTGATTAAAATTATTATCACAATCAATATTTCATAATGGTTCATATGACACTCTTATAAGTCTCCATATGAACATATTTTAAAATGTTGAAAGGACATCATTTCTAATATGGTTAAGTAATTTAGTAATTTGACAACTCCAAAGTTAATTTTATGACTTTGTGACCTATCTTTCAACATTGGTTTTACTACCACAATAGTGTCAAATGGTACCTAGATATTCACCTGAAATAAATACTACATCCCTCATCCTATCTTGCTTTTATTTAATACTAACATTTCACGAAGCAAAAAGGACAGGATACAAATGTAGGAATTAAATTGGAAAGGAAGGATAGACAGAAAAGCAGCAGAATATAATGACTTTCCATTTTATAGACCATTTTCTATAATATATCTAGTTTCTTGGTAAACAGAAGTAACCACTCTTGTTGATGTCATGAGTTAATGTAGCCTCTAAAGAGCATATTACACAAGATTTCAGGATAAATTTCTGATTAGCTTGACAGAACAGGAGAGTGGTTTGATTTGTATCAGGTAGTAAACACTACTCAAGCCCTCTTAGTTAAATTCTCCTTCTGTGAAATGGTGATGATAATAATTTTCACTTATCTTAAAGCTCTGTGAAGACTCAGGGTATTTTTTTGTCTTCCTGACTCTAACTTGTACCAGTAGGAATGAGAGACTGAGTTAATCATCCTCATAAGATGATCCCCTTAGTCATGGGTTCAAATCTACTCTCTAGGAGTTTCCTGAGTTTTTCTCCTAATTTTAACCTTGTTCTACTGGAGCAGTTAAGAATGCTATGTTTTCCTGTCTCCTAGAAAGACTAAAAATGTCTTTGAAGTTTACAGTATTGTTTCACAAACAGTTGTTATTGTCGTGAAAACATGCTTCCAAGTGAACATTCCAAATCAAGACCCAAAGAGGACAACTTCGAAGACTTCTCTGCTTTAGTACAAATAACAAAACTGGAAGCTGTCTAGTCTCCCATCAAGTACTTTCCCTTTTGTCATTATATCAGTCTGCGTTCCTTTTTTTTTATTCTAGTAAAACAAAAGATTTTTATAGAAATGACTTCATAACCACTCAGGGAAGATCAAAACATCTTTGAATTATTTATTTTACTTGTCCAAAAGAAAAGTATCAACTCCCTCAAATACCTTATCTGGGACAGATTAACAATCTCCAAAACAGCTATCTAATGGTGAATGACAAATATTTACTTTCTTGAAAGCAGTAATATAAAGAGTACTGTGCCATGCAGAAATAAACAGATCAGTGCCCTCCTACCCCAGCAACTAGTGTATTCAGACTGGTCACTGATATAATACACTTATAAAGTTGGGGCCAAGCCAGGTACTGCTCTAGGAACACCAAAAGAAATTGATTAAAGTGAGTCTTCTACCATCTGTGGTAAGTTTATGCCTAGGATTGTTCATATAACTGCAATGGCAGCAGTAAATGTGCCAGGACAGGCAACAGGTTTGCTGGAGGCAGAAGAGAAAGTGAAGTCAATCAAGCTAAAGCTATAAGTCATATCTGATAGCAGAGGATTCATGGAAAATAGCTGACTTGGGCATTCTGTAAGAAAAGACCATCTAGTATAGAGAAATTATGCAAGAAAGATACTTCTTATCTAGAGGATTTATTATCCCAACTTGAATTTGTTGTAATATTTGCCCAATTAAACCTGTCATAGACAGTTTGGCTGAAAATCAACCTTTACATTAGCAAGGCAATATTTAAAAAATGTATTTGGCTGGAAATTGTGGGATCTACTCTATTCTATTTCATTCAGATGAGATAAAAGGAGAAAGGAAAAGTTGAGAAATATATAGTGTCTGTAAATGTATAAAATACAACAATCAGCATAGTACCCTGGGAAGAACATTGGATTTTAGTCAGAAGACCTTGTTTCAAATATAATTTCTGCTAATTACCATATGTGAGGCCTTCAGCAAAATGCTAAGCCTCTGGAAGAGGTGGAACTGATCATTACTAAGGTAGTTTGTCCTAATATCTAAATCCTTCTATCAAACAACTAAATATTATAAGAATTAACAAAGCCAGTAATTAATGTTATGATAGAGGGGAGATAGAGAGAGTCTATGAGGTGAAACTCTCATCTAGCTCTCCCCTCCTGTCAAATATACACTGCTGAGGCTTTGAGGGGGTGTCACCCCAAAACTGGGTGATCTGGATGGCCGTGCCACCCCACAGGAGTTGAGGATGAGACTTCTCTATAAGATGATATATTGGGCACCCCAATCTGATTCTGAACGAGTGTAGGGTTCACGTAAGCCTCCCCCAAGATCACCCAACTTCATGACGGGTCATCTGGCTCCAAAATGGAGGCAGCCAGACCAAGCTGTTATTCCCCTCCCCCTCCTCTCTCAGGTATTCTGGAACGCTATCTGACTAACGAATGTATTTTATTAATATCAATAGAGGGATTAGGGAAAGGGGTGAAGGGCAGAGGAATTTTGGGGTGCCCTCTTCTCTCTTTCTATGGGGTCCATCACTCGGGTGGGAACCATTGGGGTTCCCACTCCTAAATGTCTCCCCTCTGGTCCCTTCTCCTTCTGTTTCTATTTTTATCCTTTTCTATAATTGTAAGTTAGACCAGAAAGGGTCTCTCAGCAAGACTGGGTAATGGGGGATGGAGCCTGAGAAATCACTCCCAAAATGGAGTCCCAAAACTTAGCTTACTTGATGATTGAAGTCTTGCTGGATGAGAAACAATGGGATGCCTTTGACCAGGGAATCAGGGTTTCAATGTCCAAAGAAAGATCCTCAGGAAGCCCTCAGGACTGGATTCAAGCTGGGATGTTCTCCTCCCTCTCTCAGTCCTCCCCCAGAAGTTCCTCCTCTCCTCCTTCCACCTCCGGAGCCTTCCAGAATCCTCTTGGTCCCAATTGTCAGTAACTGTCACCAATGGCCTTCTTCTGGCTCTTTTTGTCCCATCCCCCATCCCTACAATATATATCTATAGATCTATAGATACAGGTAGGTGTGTTTATTTAAATAATATATGTGTATGTATGTATGTGTATATGCAGATATACACATACTTATGTATAATACATGAAACATTATGTACAAAACACAGACATAGAGAGATATGTAATTGCTTGATAGTGCAATTCTTGGATATTAGGACAAATGACCTCAGAAATGGACTATTCCACCTCTATTCAATTTATAGCTGAGGAAATTGAGACCTAGGGAGATTAGTGATTTGTTCAAGGCTTCAAATATGGTAATTTGCAGCGGTGATATTAAGAAAAAAAAGTCTTCTGTCTCCTAATCCAGTGCTCTTCCCCATGTACCATCTTTATTCCTCATCGATGTTTATGGATAAAGCAACAAAAATAGCTGGCTTGCTTTATTTGGAGATAAATCAGCACTCTATCACAACTAACCTCTTAAATGCATCCTTATTGTCAAATCCAAAAAACATTTGACTTAAATGTTCAAAAGGAACCAATCTTGGTCCACTCTCTCTGAGCTCCAGAGAGTGCTTTAATTAAAACAACAACAACAACAACAACTTAAGACCAAAAAATTTTAATACCTGATGGGCATATGGTTATTTCCAAATCATGTATGAGGAAAAAAATTTAAAAACATAGGAGACCTAGAAGAAGAAATCAAAATCATGTGAGAAGAAGATGGTGGTATGTCAATCATTCTGCCTTCTAATGGATTTGTACCAACTATGTTTTCATTGACCACAAAAAAGTTGGGCTTTTTTTTACCAATATTTTAATAAAGTTATTTCATTCTGACATTCTTCCTGTGATATTTGATTTCTTTCTAAACTTGACTTAAATCCCACCTTTTGCAAATGGTCTTTCTTGATTCTCCTTCTATTCCATCTCATTCTTCCTTCTTGGTAATTCCTTTCAACTGAAAATACTTTCCATTTATCTCTTATATGTTATATACATACATAGTTATTTGTATATTCTTTCCTTTATTAGAATGTAAGCTTTTTGAGGATTAAGTCTGTGTTTTTAATTTCTATCCTTATCATTTAGCAAAGATCTTTCCATACACTAAGCAGCTAATAAATACTCATTGATTGTTCAATTGCAACAAGTATAAACATTGCATTAACATAACATAAGCATATGTTGTAATATAATAATTACAAAACATTACATGCAACATTATCAACATTGCAATAACATTAAATATAAAAAGTAATAGTTCTACAACAGTTTGTTTTAGAATATTATCTATATGGACTTCATCACACAAGACGATAATGGTTTTAATAATATCACCACTACCATTAACAAAAATAGGAACTCCTTTATAATACATTCCTACTTCTATGTCATGCTCTGTAAAGGCAATGGTTAAAAAAAATGACAAAGCAATGCTTGTCAGGATGATGTACAACAAGGACTCTTTGATCAGTGAGGCAGCTTCAGAAACTGGAGATTTGGTAGATTTCTTGAAATGCAAATTGGTCTCTGGTTATCTAGTGAGAGTTAGTAGGATATATACTATTCATATAAATAGGCAGTTAGATGGTGCAGTAGACAGATGATAGACTTAGGGTCTGGGAGAACTGAATTCAAATTCAGCCTCAGACTTCAGTCACTTAAATTTTCTGTGTTTCAGTTTTCTCAACTGTGAAAGGAGTATATTAATAACACTTACTACCCAGGCTTCTTGTAAGAATCAAATGAAATTAAAAAAAATGTAAAGTACCAAACAAAATGCTTGTCATATAGCAGATGTTTAATAAATGTTTGCTTTTTCCTATATCCCATGTCCCCATGAAGTCAAGAAATAGCGAATATGTCAGGGTTTCAAATTGACTCTACTCAGAACCAATGTGCCAAAGTTTAGCTCTGTTTGTGGGTTGGAGGTAGGACAGTTCCATACTTGTAGTGTGCATGGTATTGATTTAGCTGTCTCAGTCTCAGATTGAGCACTCTGCAGGGGTGCGTTGGTTGACCTGCTGTGTGGAGTTTTATGACTGTTCAGTTCAACTGGCTGGAGTTAGGTTCTGCCTACTCCAGTTTACTCCTTCAGAGTTTCATCCTGTTGAGTTGAGTTCTTCCTACTATTGCCCATGCTGGGTCATGCCCATCCCTGTTCCTGCTGGACCATTTTCCTGTAGGAGCTTGCTCTGTATTGTGTTGGTTCCCACTCTTACCCTGATGAGGCTGGATCAAGCCCAGTTTTGCTCTTTCCACTGAACCTTGTGGTGTATCACAGTTGAATCCTTCCTGAGGATTGTTTAGCACTCTCTCCTTGTACCAGAGTGAGATGAGTTCTCCTTGCTATCTCTCCACATTGTTCCAGGACATAACACTAACCCCTTCTTCTGTTGTTTCTATCACTGCAGAATCCCTTTTGAAGATTTTTTAATGGTCATTTGGAGGGTGGTTGGCAGGTTTCAAGTGTTTCTTATTTTGCCACCTTGGCTTGATCTCCAGTATTCTTTAACTCAGTTGCTGGCATCTGCAGGCTCTGCAGTTGCTGTTACCACCACCACCACCCATCCACCTCTGTCTCCAGTCTTTCTGTTTTCTAATTGATCTCCCAAAAGACTTTTAAGGTGAATTTCCTAATGCGCAGATTATACAATGTCATCCCCCCTTGAAGGCTTTAGTGATTTCTTATTATTAATTCTCATTATCATTTATTATTATTTTAGTTGTTTCCAAGATAAATACAAACCCGTTTGACATTAATTTCTCCACAGTCCAACTCCAACCTATCTTTCAAGACAAATGGTACATTACTAGTATTCATGTACTGTCAGCATTTCCACAACAGAATTCATCTTTTCTGTCCCTATTTCTGCTGAGGGCATCACCTCATCACATCAAGTCATTGAATTTAACAACCTCAATTTCATCCTTGAGACTTTAGTCTCATCCCACATCTTCATTCACTTCCTAATTTTTTTCTACTCTCATAACAACTTTTGTATAGATTCCTTTATTGCTACTCACACAGACACCACCCTAGTTTTGCTCTTCTCGTCTGATCTATTTGAAAATCCTCCTACTGGTCTCCCTGCCTCAAGTCTTTCTTCACTTTATTCTCCACATAGCAGTCAAAGTAATTTTTCTGAAGCACAGTTCTGACCTGTCCCTGTTCCTGTTCAGAAAACTCGAATGGCTTCTTAAGATCTCTAAGATCAAATATAAATTGCTCTCTTTGGCATTTAGAGCTCTTCATACCATGTCACCATACTCTATTCTAGCGTTTTGCACATTACTTCCCAACGTGCACCCCACTGTCCACCCATATTGGCATACTGACTGATCCTCATATAAAACATTCCATCTTTATCTGGCCTGGCTGTACCATATACCTCCCATATACTCTTCATCTCATTTTTATTCTTGCAATTTTGATTTCCTTCAAGACTCAATATAATTTCCACTTTTTATATATAAAGCTACTCCTAGCCACTGCCCTGCTTCCTAGTTACTTTAGAACTATTTGACATTTTATTTGTAAATACTTATATATCAAGAGCTCTCCCCCATATTCAGTATATGAGTATGATTAAGTGATTCAAAGGGAGTTAGAATAGACATTTATCCCCTTATTCTTCTCCAAGGGAGAATTTAATTATTTCCAGGAGGGGAAGCAGGAAATTGGAGCCAGAAACTTGATCACTTTTCTCTCCTCGGAGAGAAGGATACAGGCACTGAATTATATCTATCTACTTTCATTGTTAGTCTGGAGGATGTGATTTTCAAGTTTAAAGTAAATTTCTGATTGTTGTTCATTAATGGGAAAAAAGAAGGCCCAAGTTTAATTCTTATCAGGCCCCTCCCCCCCAGAGTCTTACAATATAAATTTCATGTAATTAATATAGACAATACTATTGCTATTCTAATCTAGACAATTCTTCTTCCTTCTAGTATTTATTACATTGTTGGGGAAAGAGAACACTGGTTTCTACTGACATTCATAAATATTAATTAGTAAGGAGGTCTAAAGGAGAGACAAAGTATAATAAATTAGTTTGAAACCATTACATTATTTGTTATTGGTCTCACAGAGATATTAGTAATTCCTAAATATGTAGGTCAAGGGACAGATATATTATACAATATACAGGAAAAAAATGCATTTTCTCTGGTTGTTGCCAAAGGGTTTCCTTACTTCTTTTTTAAACTCCACAGATCAGAGATAACATTTTGTCAACATTTATGTATTATTAATTTCCTACCTAGAATTCTGGCTTGACTTATTCTGAATTCTGAGTATAGAATGTGTCCCAACAACTCTCTTTTAGTATATATTGAATGAGGTGTACTGTAAGCCTTTCTTGTTACATGAATTTTGAAGTCTGAAGTGTTTTGAATTCCTTCTATAAATGTTAATGCCCAGCCCTGAGTGGTGTGTTCTTTCACATTTCACTGTTTAACTTTGACCATGACATGACTTTATTCACCTCCTTTTCGCATACACACACACACACACACACTCACACATTCAAGTCTGTAGCCTAACCAAGTATCTATGGTCTTCACTGATGATGTTTATAAGGGCAAAATAAATTATCACAATTCAATTAACTTTCATTTCTGCATGCCTCAGCAAGATTCTACTTAACTTTTATACTAAAGGTCTGTCTTCCAAAGCCAATATCATTAACACATGAATATTTTTGCTTTATATTCCCTTTTGCTAATTAAACAGGTCACCAAAACTTATTAAAGATTCTTTGTAGAAGCTACATTAACTTTTTCATAACAATAATGCTATATTATTATAGGACTCTTTCAATAAAATAATTAGTAACTTTGTTGCATTAGAGAGTTAATCTAACTGAGAAATATTTATTTTAGGCTTTTTGGTTACTTATTTTAAATTTAATTCTGTTCTCAATGGTTGCCATTCTTTGACCATAATCATGTGGTAGAGATCTTTATGAGGATCTAGAGAAAATAAGAAAAACAATCTGATTGATTTCCTTGACCAACAAAGGGGAGTGTTATGAGGAAGAGAGGGTTATAGTAGGAGATGACAGTATGCAGAGGACAGATGCATGAGGAAAGATTCTGGAATATTGAAAAAGAGGGTTAAACTGGAACTCAGCAGCTGTTAGTCTCTCTCTGGTGGTTTGTTGACTGCAAGCACTTGGAAGGAGTGGCTGCCAAATACCTGATGGAGTTCCTGTCCCTGTCCTTGCTGCTGAGATCTGTGTTTCCCTTGGAAGAAGATCTTTGAATCTGAAGCTAACCTGAACCAACATCCAGTTATCTGTAGCTGTGTCCATCTGGACTTGGGACCTTTCCCTTGGGTCCCTGTCTAATCTGCCACAGACCAATACCTCTAATAACAATTAAGAGAGGTTTGATTAGTGTAGGATAGTTAGATTTAGGGTTTGGAATTTTTTAGGTGAGAGAGGAGAGGGAAATAGAGTAGTCCATTAATTCTCTGAAGACCCTTCTCGAGAAGGTTTAGTTCCTGGGGTATTTAGATAGTAAAATGGTGATAGAAATTCCCTTTTCCTTCCAAACCTCTCTTTGAGAATAAATTGTAATTTCCAGTGACTTTTGCCTGATCTGTGACTGAGTGGTCTATGTGCTGAACCCTAGACCAGGCTCTGACCTGTTCAGAGTTAACTGCTGGCCTTCAACCCATAGTGTAAAACCCTTGTTACTGGCCCAAAGTAATTCATTTAATCCCATCTAATCCCATCTCCCAAAATAACCCTATTGCAGAAGTAAAGTTTTGTTTATCTGTTTGAAAGAAAACCTCACCAGTCTCTGGGAGAATTCATTAATAACTTTCTCTGATAATGGTATTTTAGTTAGGACATTTTTTTCTAATACCTTACCTAAAGTTTTCCTATGCTACTTTTAGTTAATTGTAATTTAGTTTCTTATGCTAGTCTTACTTAGCTTCTCCTTGTGAGAGAATCATTATAAATTTTTAACTACTGTCAACATAAGGTATTAGGATGAAAAGTTCAAGAATTTTTAATTGGGTTCAATAAACTGAGTTCCTTCATGAGATCTATTATATAATATATATTATATATTATATATAAAATCACACACATATTGATGCAACAAATTCAAGTACCCCCTACCAGTTGTCTCCACTTTTGGGGCAGCTAGGGGCCAAGTGGATAGAACACTGGACCTGGAATCAGAAAGATCTGAGTTCAAATCTAGCTGTAGATACTTATTAGTTAATGGTCCTGGACAAATCACTTAACCACTATTTGCCTAAGTTCCTCATCTGTAAAATGAGGACATACTGGAGAAGGAAATGGCAAACCACTGCAGTATCTTTGCCAAGAAAACCCCATGGACATGGGATCACATATAGAAATACGTGACAGAATAATCAAATCACAACACTTAGTTTATCTGAATAGAGATATATACACATATTCTTATGTGTATATGTACACATAGGCATATCCACAGGTGTATATATAAACATACATTTATGTATAGGCTTAATAAATATGCATAATTATGTATATAGGTATATGCTTGTGTATATACAAATAATATATGTTTCACTGGTATAAGGAACTTCTGGTGGAAACCAACAATGTAGGTGATTAACTCCTCCTCAACTTGTAATCTCAGAAATTTGCCTAGAGCATTTAATACTAATTATTTGTCTAATAGCTCTCAGCAAGTATTTTCCAGAGGTAGAACTTGAATCTAGCTCTGATAGGTAAGTCTTCCTGGCTTTCTGTACCCTTTACTATGCTGCCTGTTGCTGAATTGAAACCTGAATACATTATTCAAATGAAAGCTTTACTAAAATTATATGTGGAGGAAAAAATTATCCCTTGGAGCTTTATTCTACTTCCATATTTTAGCACCAAGATGACATAATAGGGGTGTGGGTTAGGACTGACATAGGATTTTGGTTCAGAGGAACCAACAATGCCTTTTCTCTCACTATGACTGATTTTATTAGATGGCCAACGCTACACTCAATATTGCTCATAGAATTTTGATGCCATATGGATGATAGGGATTTATTATCTATTATGCTTAGCAACATTTTTTAAATGATTGAAAAAGTCTTTTTAATTTGTCAAGTTCTTTCAACTTTTTAACTTTAGGATTTCACTTTTTCTTCAGTGAGGATGAAGATTTCCTTTACTAAGAGAGATCCCAATATTCCTAGGACTTAGAGCAGTTCCTGAATTGAGAGAATGGAGAGAACATGTTTTCCTAGTGCTCAAAAAAGGTACACAAATGATAAGATTCAGAATCAACCAAGTCACATATCTTTGAGGTCTCAAATTTTATCTGACTTTCAAATGTTTACGATATTTACAGCTGAAGATATTGCTGCTGTATTAATGTTATGAAGTGTTTCTAAACACTTAACATATAGCTACAGAAAATGCTTCTTACATCCTCCCATAGACCTTTCTGGAGTTTTCACAAAAGTAACTGTTTGGATCTCTTAACAATTAAATTTGATTGTGTTTCCCAAACAATGGAAATCAGGATAGTGGCAATAAGAAGATTCTAGGTAATCCATCTGTAAGAGATGGTAGTCGAATTGAGCACTGAAGGTGGCTTGAGAGTCAAAGAGTCAAGGCTATGGGGAGAAAACATTCATCCTGGACATGTGACACAGACTGTATAAAGCATAGGAACAGGAAAGGAAATGTTAAGTACAGGAAACATCAAGTAGACTTGTTTGGCTGAAACACACAGTTTGTAAAGGGGCATATCATATAATAATCTCGGAAAGGTAGTCTGGAGCTGGGTTTTGAAGATATTTTGAAAGAGGAGAAGACCTTTGAAGTTTCTTGACTGAGAATGTCACAAAATTTTACCTGGTCTTCAGAAATACTAATTTTCCAGCTTTAAATAGGATGAATTCTATTAATCTTAGGTTGGGTGTACTGCATGAGAAAGCTATGCTTTTGGCTTTAAATCTCCTAATCCAATTCCAAATCTTGTCACAAATTTCACATAAAATGTCTAATGTGCTTCCTTGTTTATGATAATAAATCCTTATTACAAGTAAATATATCAAGCATTGCTCCCCAAAGTCTAGACCAGAATAAGAGAAAATTTGACTGATAATCTCATAATATGATCCCTTTAATTAGTTTATCTTCTTGGTTAATAGACAGATGAGATGATCAAATATTGCAAATAGGAAGATGAATTACATTGTAAGGCAAATCACATACTAATTATTAGCATGATACCTCAAAGACCATTCATTCCAAACCATGCCAAAGCAAAAATAATTCCAATAGCATACCCTAGCAAGTAGTTGTCTAGCCATAGCTTAAAGACTTCCAGGGGAAGGGGAGCCCTCAACATCTTGAAGAACTCATTCTACTTTTGGACAATTCTAATTTTTAGGAGATTTTTTTCTATGCATCAAGCCAAATTTTGCCTCTTCCTTTCATTGCTCCTGATTCTTCCTTATGGAGTTAAGCAGAACATATCAGATTTTATTTCTCCTTTTTTTTTTTTACCATATCCTTTCTACCTTCTTTTCTTTTGGATAGACTATTCCTAGTTCCTTCAACTAATATAAGACCTGGAACACAAGATCTTTTACCATCCTGGTCACCCTCATCTAGACACTCCTATATATTAATATCTTTCCTGAAATGTGATGTCAAGAAATGACTTTTACATATCACGTTTACATGTTATCTGACCAAAGTACAGGTCAGTAAGATCTCCTCTGTAGTCTTGGAAACTGTCTCCTTCTTAATATTGTCTCAGATGCTGTTAGAACTAGACTAATCTAATAGAACACAGTTAAGGCAAAGATATATAAATTTTAAAGTCCAGAGCAAGCTCACTTTGATTTAACAATATGATGTTAAAAAAGTTAGTGTAATCTTCAACTTCTTTATTAGAAGCAACATGTATAAAATTATTGAAGTTCTAATCTTATTATATATTGTTCCATCTATACAACATATACTGTACTATTTATAGTTATGGGTGCCACATTTTTAAAAGACTAGAGACCCAACAAATAAGTCTGCCCTGAAGGGGATTTTAGTAGTATTTAATAAGGGAACTTGGAAGTATGTCATAAAAGAACTGATTGAAAGAACTGGATATTTTTAGTTTGTCTAAAAGACAATATTTACAGGGAAATAGAATTATAGATTTAAAGCTGACAGAGTTTGAGATTTTGTGTAGTGTACCTCCCATATTTATGATGAAGAAGCTATTGTCCAGTGAAATAATGTATTTTTTGTTCTACTTTATGTGAGGCAGTTTAAGTAGCATAGTGAAAAGACTGCTTGACTCTCACATAAAAATGAACACAAGGAAGATCTTTTACAATGGGGAGGATGGCAGTCAATACTTGAACCTTACTTACATTGGAATTGGTTCAAAGAAGGAAGATAATATCTACACACTCAACTGTGTATAGAAATATAACATATTAAATAGGGAAATAAGAGGGGAAATGGATAAGAAAAGGGAAAATGAATGATAAAGGGAAAGATAGATTAAGGAAGGCAGTGTTTAGAAATAAAATGGACCTTTGAAGAAGGACAGAAAAAAGAGGGGAAGAAACAGAAGATAATGGAATGGAAGGAAATTAAAGTTAGTTCTCATAACTGTGAATGTGAATGGAAGGAACTTATAAAACAGAAGCAGAAAGTAAAATGGATTAAAAATTAGAATTCAACAATGTATTGTTTACAAGATACACACTTGAAACAGACACACACAGAGTTAAAATACAGTGTTGAAGACGAAGCTAATATGCTTCAGACAGCAGTAAAAAAGTCAGGAGTGGCAATCATGATCTCAGATAAGTAGAAGTAAAAAGATCTAATTAAAAGAGATAATCAGGGAAACTCAGTTTTGCTAAAACGTACCACAGATAGTGAAGTAATATAAAAAATACAGCAAGTTTATTTGATAGAGCCTTAATTTCTTAAATATATGCTGATTATAGAACTGAGTCAAATTGATGAAAATAAAAGTCATGGCCAAAATAATAAATGTTTAAAAGATATGAACAAGCAGTTTTCAAAAGAAGAAATCTAATCTATCTATAGTCATATGAAATACTCCTCTAAATAACTATTAATTAGAGAAATGCAGATTAAAAAAAACCTTTTTAGTACCACTTCATACCTATCAGAAATGACAAATGTGGGAGAGGATGAGGGAAAAATGGGCATATTAATGAACTTCTGGAGTAGTTCTAAACTTGATCAACTATCCTGGAAAACTCTTTGGAACTATACTTAAAGGGTATTAAACTGTGTGCATTCTTTGGCCTAGCAATACCACTACTTCCCAAAGAGATAAAAGGAAAAGGGGGAAAAAGATCTACATGTACAAAAATATACCAGCTCTTTTTTTGGTAGTAAATAATTGAACATCAATGGGATGCTCATCATTTGAGGAATGGCTGAATAAGTGGTCTCATGATTGTAATAGTGTTCTTCTATGTTATAAGAAATGACAAGGGAAGTGGTTTTAGAAAAAAATACATGGCAAAACCTATATGAAGTGTTGCAAAGTGAAATGAGAAGTAATGAAGACCATTATGCACAAAAATATTGTAATGATGATTAACTGTGAGAGACATGGCTCTTCTGAATGATCCCAGACAATTCCAGTGGACTCCTAACAAAAATACTATCCACTTCCAGAGAGTGAAGTGAGTGCAAATTGAAGTAAATTTTTTTTAATTTTTCTTGCTTTTTTTGAAATATAAGTAATATGTAAGTCTATTTTGCATGATTTTATGTGATTAATTTATATAATATTGCTTGCCCTCTTAGTTGGGGAAGAATTGGAGAGAGGAAGAGAATTTTTAATTCAAAATTTAAAAATAAACAATAAAATTTATTTTTTGAAAAGTACATATTGAGGGGTAAGATATTAAAAAATGAGAAAATCATGTGTTTGTGTTTGTGTGTGGTTGGAATGTGGGTTTGAAGGGCTGTGATCCCCAATAATGGATTTTGCATTTGATCCTGGAAGTAATAGGGCACTAATAGAGTTTATTGAATAGAAGGTGACAAGGTCTTCTCTGAACTTTAGTTAAATTACTTTGGTGAACTGGAGGATGGATTGGAGTAGTTAGGAAATCCTTCCTACCATCAGGCTATTGTAGTAGGTGAAGTCATGAGGATTTGCACTAGGATGGTGTTAGTATCAGAGGAAAGAAGGGTATGTTTAAAGTGATACAAACAAACTTTGACAATAAATTGACTGATAGTGAAAAATAAAGGATGATATTCAGGTTGCAAGCTGGAAAGACTAAAGGATACCCTCTACAGTAATATGAAAGTTAGAAAGGAGCTGGAATCAGGAGTAAATATAAAGAATTTATCTTAAAATGCCTTGGACATGTTGAGTTTGAGAAGTCTTCTAGATATTCAGTTTGACATATCTCAAAGGTAGTAGGAGATGTGGGATTGAGATGAATAGAGAGATTTGGGCTGAAAAGGTAGATTTGAGAATCAACAGCATAGAGATGGCAAATATATAGGAGCTAATGAGACAGCCAAGTGAAAATAGTATATATATATATAAAAGACCAAGATAGGACCCTGTGAGTCACTTACCTTTGGAGTATATAAACTGCATGAGGATCCCACAAAGAAGATTGAGAAAGAGCTCTCTGACAGGTAGAAGGAGAATCAGGAGAGATAAGTGTTCCAAATTAAAAAAAAAACAACAACAACTAAAGAGAAGAGAATCAAGGAGATGGTGATCAGTGTTGTCAAAAGTTGCAGAGATCAAGAAGGATGTGGATTGAGAAAAGAGCTTTTAATATGACAATGAAATCATCACTGACTTTGGGAAAAAGGTCATTTTAGTGCTATGATGAGATTGGAAGTTGTATTGTAAGGTTTTAGGGAGAGAGTTCAAGAAGAGAAAGTAGAGGCAATTATTGTAGATGATCTTTTCAAGGAGTATTTACAAAGGGAAGAAAATATATAGTATGATATATCACAGGACAAAATGATTAAGTGAAGAATTTTCAAAGATAGTAAAGACATGGCATGTTTGTAGACAGAGTAGAGAAGGAATCAATAGGTAGAGAAAGAATTAAGGTAAGTAATAAAGTAGGGATGACAAAACCATCTGTTAGAAGAGATGAAATGGAATGGAATTACCTGTGCAGTAGAGGTTATCCTTGGTAAGGAATAAAACTACCTATTCATGTGAATCAAGGGTGAAGAAGGAGATAGTAATATGACTGAAAGATAGGAAATGATCAAGAGGGGACCAGAGAAAACTCATAGAGAATAAGTGGGTTTGATATTTTATGAAAAATATGAGGTGAAGTTCCCAGTTGAGAGGGTGGGGGAAGGAACCGTGACAGATTTCAGATGGAATGAAAAGATTTGGAAAAGCCAACATAGAGAATGGGATATTGATAAGAGACATGTAGAAATACATTCTAGCAGAAGTGATATTGTGTAACATAAATTTGTAGTGGACCTTGGCAGAATAACTGTGTGATTTTCAGTTGCTCATCTTTGTTTGTTTGTTTTTTCAAAGAGGACCAATATCATCACAGGGTAATGTCTTGACTCGCTATTTAATTGTTTTTAAGTGAGGCAGAGTTGCACAAAATCATTAACCTCATTCTCTTTTCCAGAGCAATGAAAATCCAGTGGGAAGACAAAAAACAGGATGACTGGTGATAGCTTTGGATGCATTAGATCACCTTATGTCTTCAGGGTCTGAGCATGCTCTAAGTGCTCCACAATGCTTACTTTAGTAACCTTCCTGTCATACATGGAATATATGAGATATTCCAAGAGGACTAGTACCTCCGGAGTGAGAGCTTACTGAGCATTTTTCAGGTATCCATCCATCTTTGTTAGCCACCTTTTCCCCAACTCACATTGGTGGCTCTAAGAAGTTATATCATGTGCAGGAACTACAACCTAGTAAAACCATCTCAGCAAGTTAAACAAGGTTGAGAGTAACTTGATAGACTTCAAATCCATTGGGGAGTTAGGAAGATATCTATTTACTCCAAGCATGTTAAGACTTCCCCAGGCAAAACAGGCAAATGATTGATTTTCTATATCTTAATCCAGCTATATGTACCTAGAAAATAAGGAATAGGTAGAAATAGATCTATGCTTTTGTCTTAATTCCATCAAGTCTTTGCTCTTACTACTCTGATCACTTTCACAGAGAATATATCTTATTCTGAATAGCTCATTTTGAGTGGAATCTCTAATGGTCAAGGATTAAAATAACAACTATAAACAATAATCAGGTAAAATCATTTTAAAGAAAGGCAGCATGTATCAGACAACATAAAAGTAAAAGTCCTCTTGAAATAGCAGTGTAATATCATATCCTTTAACATTCATCTTTAAGCATCCTGGTTAATGTTTCTTTTACTTTATTTTTTCTCTTTCTATTTGATTCTTTTTTCTTCTTTATTTTTTTCTTTCTATATATGTCCCACATCTCTTTTTTATTTTTATCAGTCACTAATAAAAATATTTAGCAGCTCAGGGCCTTTTATGGGTAACTTGACTAGGGACCTCTATCTAACTTTGCATTGACCTATTATTAATAACTATTCTCTGGCTTTGATCATTAATTCATTTCTAAAGTAACCTAATTTGTACACATCTCTTCAATTTATCTTCCTGGTTACTTTTAAAGATTTTGTTTAGTGATTTGCTGACATCTAAACATACTATAAAATTTAGAATTCATAGAATTTCTCTAATCTATCAATTTATTTACCTTGTCAAAAAATTAAATGAGTTAACCTGGCATGGCATGTTTTTGATGAGATCATGCTGGATTTTATTGATGTTTGCACCTGTTTTTAAGACTGCAATCTATCCCTTTTGCATTTTTTTCTAGAATTTTACTAATGATTTTCTAGAATTTTACTAAGGATAGAAAGCAAGATCACCATGTTTCAGTTATTAATCTGAATTGAGAAATGTGTAAATAGAAATTTGATACACCTCCACTAGATTACCCAGTATCTCTTTAAGTTACATCCTCTCTTGGCATCCGGATGTTTTGGGAAATAAATTTGCTGCAAACCCCGCCCTTAGGGGCCTCTCTGCTCTGATGGCTCTGGCCTCTCTCTTGGGTGTGTGGTCTGGGAAACTTCTTTATTGAGGCAATTTTTTCTTTTCTTCAAGTTATTATTATTAAATCTTATCAAAAATAATACTTGGAGTACTTTGGACATTAATTTTTTAATCGTACAGAAAACAAGACAACTTCTGGAGACATTAGAGACTATGGACTCTGCCTGGATGGAAAATAAGGTTATCATTACAAGTTCATCCTTTTCATGGGAGAAAAGAGAAAGGAATAAACATTTATATAGCACCAATTACAAGACAGACACTGTGTTAGGCACTATTTATAAATATTATCTCATTTGATCCTTATAACATCCTGTAATTTATGTATTATTAATTTCCTTATTTTATGATTGAAAAAAAAATCTTGAGGAAAACAGTTTAAATGTACACCTAAAATCACACAGCTAGTAAATGTGTAAGGCTAGATTTGAGCTCAGTTCTTCCTAGTTAAAGGCCCAGTTTTCTATCCAGCACAACATCAGATGCCTTAATGTTATGGTTGTATGGTTGTGTATTTCTCAAAATAATAGAGTGTGGGGCTTAGATGGCCACAGAAAGAAGCAAGGGTCTTCTTCTGCTCAAAACTGGCCAATATAAAACAACTCAAAAGGACAAAAATCAAAATCAGATGAGCAAATGGGCTCTACCATAGGGTGCAGCCTTGAAGATAGGCAGGGTTTGGGCATTTCATCACTATAAGGGGATAAATTATTCCTACCAAAGCACAAGCTGATCACTCCTCTCCCACTCCACCTATGGCACCATAATCAGAGCGAGTGAGGGGCAATCTCTAGGTTCTCAGAGGGGCTGGCTGAGAATACCACAAACATTCCACTGAGGACAGCAAGACTTGGGACCCAAGGAAAGCCTCAGGAGGGCAAAAACCCACTCTGTAGTTCAATTCTCAGAGATCTGACTACCCTCCTCACTCAGACTTCTGACTGGGAAGGGAAGAAAAAAAACAAACTAACATAGCAATGGCCACCAACAGCCAAGAACTACTATCTATTACTACCAAAAAAAGCAAGAAAAAGCCTCTGATCCTGGATAATTTCTATGGAGAAAAATAGCAGACTACATAGGAGACAGCAGAGGGTGACAAAAAAACAAATTCAAATTTTCCAAAAAAAAATTGAAATTGGTGACAATCTCTTGAGGAACTCAAATTCGAGTTTAAGAATCAAGTAAGAAAGATAGAAGAAACTTAGCAAGAAAAGTGAGAAATAGTTAAAAAAGAAAAGAGTTTAAAAGACAGTATCTCCCACTTGGAAAAAGAAGCTCAGAAATCAAATGAAATGATAAGCAAATTGGAGACCAGAATAGACCTGCTGGAAGTCATGAAAAGCCCGATAGACAAAACCAAAAAGGAAAATCAAAAGATCATAACTGAAATCCAGTCTTTAAAGACTCTAGACACAAGATACATTTCAGCAACACAATAAAGCAAAGTCAAAAGAATGACAAAATAGAAGGAAAAATGAAATATCTCTTTGAGAAGATTACAGACCTGGAAAATAGGTCCAGGAGAGACAATTTGAGAATTACAGGTCTACCTCAGTGATTCCCAAAGTGGGAGCCTACTGCACCGTGGTGGGTGCTGCAGTGATCCAGGGGGTGGTGATGGCCACAGATGCATTTATCTTTCCTATTAATTGCTATTAAAATTTAAAAAAAATTTCCAGGGGTGCTAATTAATATTTTTTTTTCTGGAAAGGGGGGCTGTAGGCCAAAAAAGTTTGGAAACCACTGGTCTATCTGAAAAACCTAGAAATAAACAGAAATCTTGACATCATACTACAAGAAATTATCCAAGAAAACAGCCCTGATATTCTTGAAGAGGGCAAAATAGATATTGAAAGAGTCCAGAGATCACCTTCTACATTAAATCCTCAAAAGAAAACCCTCAGGAATATGATTGCCAATTTCAAGAGCTTCCAAGCTAAGGAGAAAATATTGTAAGAAGCCAGAAAGAAACAGTTCAGATATCGAGGAGCACGAATCAGAATTACACAAGATATTGCAGACTCCACACTAAAGGATCATAATATGATATTCAGAGAGGCAAAAGAATTGGGTCTACACCCAAGGATCCCCTACCCATAAAAACTGACTATATACTTCCAGGGGGAAAATATAGACATTTAACAAAATAGAAGATTTCCAAGGATTTGTAAAGAAAAGATCAGAACTAATTGGAAAAGTTGATGTCCAAATACAAAGTTCAAGAGAAACATGGAAAGGTAAACAAGAAAGAGAAGGGAAAAAATGTAAGGGCTTCAGTGAGGTCAAATTCTTTATATTCCTATATGGAAAAAATGATATTTCTAACAATCAAAAAACTATATTCACTATCATAGTAGTTAGAAGAATTATTCATTGGTAGAAGCTGGGTACTAAGTGGTTTAAGATGATATATAAAAAAATAAAAGGGAGAGTAGAAGCTGCATCAAGAGAAACTTGAAGAAATAAGGAAAATAGGATAAATTATATCACAAAAAAGGCACATGGGAAGGGGAGAGGAAGAATACTATTATAAGAAGGAGAGGAAGAGAGTGCTAATAGATAACACTTAAACCTTACTCTCAGTGGAATCAATTCTGAGAGGGAAGAGCATTTAGATGCATTGGGGTATTGAATTTCACTTTACAGGGAAGTTGAGAGGGAAAAAAGGGGGAGAAGTGGGGTGGGGAGTACCAAAGGAAGGGAAAATGAGGAGGGGAGGGAATTTAATAGACTCTAAAAACGAGAGGGGAATAAGAAGAGAAGAGGTGGGGAGGGAAGTAAAATAAGGGTGGGGATTAGTAAAATTGATTAAAAGCAACCACTAGTGTAGAAGGAAATAGTGAAAGAAGAAAGGGCATGACTAAGAGAAGAAATCAAAATGATGCAGAATACACAGGTGGTAATCATAACTGTGAATGTGGATGGGATGAACTCATCCTTAAAATGGAATAAAATAGCAGAGTGGATCAGAAATCCTACCATATGTTGTCCACAAGAAACACACATGTGGCATGTAGACACAATCAAGGTGAAGGTAAGAGGCTGGAGAAAAATCTATTTGGCATCACTTGAGAAAAAGGAGACAAGAGCTGCAAACATATCTGATAAATCCAAAGTAAAAATAGATCTGATTAAGAGATAGGGAAGTTAATTACATCCTGATAAAAGGCAGTACAGACAATGAGGAAATACCAGTACTCAACATGTATGCACCAAATGTTATAGAATCTAAATTTTTAAAAGTGACACTATTGGAGTTTAAGGAAGAAATAAATAGTAAAACTATACTAGTGGGAGACCTGAACCTTCCTTTATTAGAGCTAGATAAATCAAACCAAAAAATAATTAAGAAAGAGGTAAGAAATGTGAATGAAATCTTAGAAAAAAATTCAGTTAATATATACATGGAGAAAAATAAATACAGACAAATAGGCATACACCTTCTTTTCAGAAGCATATGGTACATTCACAAAGACTGACCATGTGTTAGGGTATAAAAACATTGGAAACAAATGCAAAAAGGTAGAAATAATAAATACAATCTCATAAGATCATGATATAATAAAAATAATTAGTAAGGGTACATGGAGAGTGTAAGAGATAAAAAGAGAATTTGTTTCAGTGAATATTAGAAGGTTTGGTCACCAGGGAATTGAATAATTATCAATTCCCAATTAAAATAACCACAAGTCAAAATGACTTTTATGGAAGTTTATTTACAAATGAAAAGAGAAAATAAGAAATCAGATAGAGGAGAGGAGAGGATAACTAATCTAACACACTAGGTATTTTATTTCGGCCCTCTAGTTTAACAAAGGCAGATCTAATTATTCCTCAACTGGAGGAGGCTTAGCCTTGAGCTCAAGGCTGGAGGGCATGAGGGACCTGGAGATAAATGAAATGGAAGCATCAGAACAGAGTCTCTTTTGAAAGAACACTTCCTTTATAGAAGTCTGGGAAGATTTAGTCTTTACACTCAACATGTGTAATTCCAAAGAAGAGATTAATAGCAGTCTTACTTAGTCTAAGGTCTCAGCCAGAGGTTGGGACTCCTCCAGGTCCTAGTCACCCACCTCCAGCAGAAGCAAGCAACCAAGAGCCAAAAGGGGAGAGCCCCATAAGTTCTTCCAATTTATCTAGGCCATTTCTTTTGTCACTTCCTGTGCCTCCCTTCCAAATTATGTGTCCAATCATGACAGACGCTTTTCTTAGGACTGCCTATGAGGCAATCAGTCAATTTGGATTGGTCATCAATTTTTCCACTTGAGAATTAAGTGAAGTTGTTTACACTTTTGGTGATTAGATTTGAGAATGGGCAAGGTAGATTTAATCTCTTTATCACGATTGGCAAATCAAAACTTAATTGGAAATTAAATAATGATTCTCCAAAATCAGTTGGTTAAAGAACAAATCATAGAAACAATAATTTCATTTAAAAAAATACAATGAGGAGCCATATCAAAATTTATGGAATGTAGCCAAAACAGTACTCAGAGGAAAATTTATATCCCTGAGTGTATGTATTAAAAATCAGAGAGGGAAGAAGTCAATGAATTAGGCATGCAAATTATTCCCAGATAAAAACTAAATTAGAAATCCTAAAAATTAAAGAATCAATAAAATTGAAAGTGGAAGAACTTTTGAATTAATAAATAAGCCTAGAAGCTGACACATTTAAAAACAAATAAAATACATAAAAGTACTCATTAATCTAATAAAAAGAGGAAAGAAGAAAATCAGATTAACTATCAAAGATGAACAGGTGACCTCACCTTTAATGAAGAGGAAATTAAGGTAATTAAGAATTATTTTGCCCAATTATATGGCAATAAATATGGCAATCTATGTGATATGGATAAATACTTACAAAATATAAATTGCCTAGTTTAACAGAAAAAGAAACATACTTAAATAATCCCATATCAGAAAAACAAATTGAACAAGCCATCAAAGAACTCCCTAAGAAAAAATCCCCAGGGCCAATTGGATTCACAAACACTTAAAGAACAAATAACTACAACAGTATACAAAGTATTCAAGAAAATAGGCAAAGAAAGAGTTCTACCAAATTCCTTTTATGAAACACATATGGTACTGATTTGAAAGCCAGACAGTTCAAAAAACAGAGAAAGAATGGGTGAATGGCTTGGATATAAAGGAAACTATAGGTAAATTGGGTGAGCACAGAATAGTATACTTGTCAGATCTATGGGAAGGGAAAGATTTTTAAACCAACAAAGAGTTAGAAAAAAATCACAAAATGTAAAATAAACAATTTTGACTACATTAAACTAAAAAGTTTTTTATAGACAAAACCAATGCTACCAAAATTAGAAGGGAAGCAACAAATTGGGAAAAAATCTTTATAACAAAAACTCACATAAAGGTCTAATTACTCAAATATACAAGGAGCTAAATCAATTGTACAAAAAAATCAAGCCATCCCCCGATCAATAAATGGGCAAGGGCCATGAATAGGCAATTTTCAGATAAAGAAATAACAATTATCTATAAGCACATGAGAAAGTGTTCTAAATCTCTAATAATTAGAGAAATGCAAATCAAAATAACTCTGAGGCATCACCTCACACCTAGCAGTTTGGCTAAAATGACAACAAGGGAGAGTAATGAATGTTGGAGGGGATGTGGCAAAATTGGGACATTAATGCATTGCTGTTGGAGTTGTGAACTGATCCAACTATTCTGGATGGCAATTTGGAATTATGTTCAAAGGGCTTTAAAAGACTATCTGCCTTTTGATCCAGCCATAGCACTGCTTGGATTATACCCCAAAGAAACAATAAGGAAAAAGACATGTACAAAAATATTTATAGCTGTGCTCTTTGTTGTGGCAAAGAATTGGAAAATGAGAGAATGTCCTTAGATTGGGGAATGGCTGAACAAATTGTGGTATCTGTTGGTGATGGAATATTATTTTGCTCAAAGGAATAAAGAACTGGAGGAATTCCATGTGAGCCTGAATGACCTCCAGGAATTGATACAGAGTGAAAGGAGCAGATCCAGGAGAACATTGTACACAGAGACTGATACACTGTGGTACAATTGAACATAATGCACTTCCCTACTAGCAGCAATGCAGGATCCTGAGCAAGGCCAAGAGACTTATGAGAAAGAAAACTAGGTACATTCAGAGGAAGAACTGTGGGAGGAGAAACAATGAAGAAAAAACTCCTTGAACATATGGGCTGCTGGGGATATTATTGGGGATGTAGACACTAAAAAATAACTCTAGTCCAATGTCAATAATATGGAATTAGGTCTTGATCAATGATACATGTAAAACTCAGTGGAATTGTGCTTCAGCTAAGGTGGGGTAGGGGAGTTTGTGGGAGAGGGAAAGAACATGAAATATGCAACTATGGGAAGATATTCAAAATAAAAATTTAAAAAAAAACAGAAAGAAAACTACAGACCACTCAGCTTAATGAACATAGATGCCAAAATCTTAAATAGAATACTAGCAAAAACAGTCCAGTAAGTGATCATAAGAGAATCAACTAAAAGTCTAGTGAAAATAATCAACAACTTTAGCAAAGTTGCAGAATACAAAATAAACCCACATAAATCATCAGCATTTCTATATATTTTCAACACAACTCAGCAGCAAGGGTTAAAAAGAGAAACTTCATTTAAAATCACTCTAGACAGAGATAGGCAAACTATGGCCCGTGGGCCAGATGCAGCCCCTTGAAATGTTCTATCCAGCTGTGCAACACTATTCCTAATCTGATAAATACAATGAGTGGGATACAATACAATGTAACTTTGAACGAATTGCCTTAGATACAGACTGACAGATGGGCATTTCCTTTCTTTTGTTCCCCCTCTTTAAAAAGTTTGCCCATCACTGCCCTAGACAATATAAAATACTTAGGATTCCATTTGCCAAGACAAACTCAGGAATTATTTGAACACAACTTCAAAACACTTTCTACACAATTAAAATTAGATCTAAACAACTTGAAAAACATTAATTGCTTATGGTTAGGATCAGCTTACATAATAAATATGACAATCCTACCCAAATTAATTTATTTATTCAGTGCCATACTTATCAAACTACCAAGAAACTTTTTTATTGAATTGGAAAAAAAGATAAAGTTCATTTGGAAGAACAAAAGATCAAGAATATCAAGGGAAATAATGAAAAAAATGTGAAGGATGGGGGACCTAGCAGTACTATATATTAAACTGTACTCTAAAGCAGTGGTCGTTAAAAGAATATGGTACTGGCTAAGAAACAGTGGGGCGCATCAGTGGAGTAGACTTGGAGTAAATGACCTCAGTAAGATAATGTGCAATAAACCCAAAGATCTCAGCTTTTGGGACAAAAACCCACTATTTGACAAAAACCGCTGGGAAAATTGGAAAACAATATGGTAGAGATTAGGTTTAGATCAACATCTTGCACCCTACACCAAGATAAATTCACAATTGGTGAATGACTTAAATATAAAGGTGGAAACCATAAGTAAATTACATGAACATAGAATAGTATACCTGTCAGATCTCTGGGAAAGGAAAGATTATAAGATCAAGCAAGAGATAGAGAATATTACAAAATAAAAAATGAATACTTTTGATTACATTAAATTAAAAAGTTTTTATACAAACAAAACCAATGCAACCAAAATTAGGAGGGAAGCAACAAATTGGGAAAAATCTTTGTAACAAAAACCCGTGACAAAAGTCTAATTACTCGAATTTATAAGGACCTAAATCAATTGCACAAAAAAATCAAGCCATGGGCAGCTGGGTAGCTCAGTGGAGTGAGAGTCAGGCCTAGAGACAGGAGGTCCTAGGTTCAAATCCGGCCTCAGCCACTTCCCAGCTGTGTGACCCTGGGGAAGTCACTTGACCCCCATCGCCCACCCTTACCAATCTTCCACCTATGAGACAATACACCGAAGTACAAGGGTTTAAAAAAAATCAAGCCATTCCCCAATTGATAAATGGGCAAGGGACATAGAGAGGCAATTTTCAGATAAAGAAATCAAAACTATCAATAAGCACATGAAAAAGTATTCTAAACCTCAGATAATTAGAGAAATACAAATCAAAACAACTCTGAGGTTCCACCTCAGACCCAGCAGATTGGCTAATATGACAGCAAAGTAAAGTAGTAAATGTTGAAAGGGATGTGGCAAAATTTTGACATTAATTCATTGATGGTGGAGTTTTGAATTGTCTGGAAGGCAATTTGGAACTATGCCCAAAGGACTTTAAAAGACTGCCTGCCCTTTGACCCAAACATACCACTGCTAGGTTTATACCCCAAAGAGATGATAAGGAAAAAAGATTTGTACAAAAATATTTATAGCTGTGCACTTCGTGGTGGCAAAAAGCTGGAAAAGAAGGGGATGCTCTTAGATTGGGGAATGGCTGAACAAACTGTGGTATCTGTTGGTGATAGAATACTATTGTGCTCAAAGGAATAAAGAGCTGGAGGAATTGTAGGTGAACTGGAAAGACCTCCAGAAACTGATGCATAGTGAAAGGAGCAGAACCAGGAGAACATTGTACATAGAAACCAATACACTGTGGATAATCAAATGTAATGGACTCCTCTACTAGCAGCAGTGCAATGATCCAAGACATTTCTGAGGGACTTACAAGAAAGAACACTATCCACATCCAGAGAAAGAACTGTAGAAATAGAAAAAACGAAGAAAGACAACTGCTTGATCACATCATTTGTTGGAGATATGATTGGGAATGTAGACTCTAAGCAATCACTCTAGAGCAAATATCAATAATATGGAAATAGGTCTTGATCAATGACACGTGTAAGATCCAGTGAATTTGCTTGTTGGCTATGGGGGGTTGTTGAAGAAAGGGAGGAAAAGAACATGAATCTTGTAACCATGGAAAAATACTCTAAATTAATTAATTAAATAAATAAACAAAAAAATTAACAAAATAATAGAGTACGTTCCTTTAGAGGATAGAGAGAGCACCATTCACCCTAGCCATAAATTGGGACACATTAAGCCAATGCACCTCAGGAACAAACGGTTGATGGGGATACTGAATGTTTGGGAGTGTCAGTGAGTTGATGAATAAGTGCCTAGATTTCTCAGGCACAGATCAGAGTGATATATATTGCCTTAGAGATGAAGAGCAAAGTTATTCTTTTTGCAGCCTCGTGATACTTGCTGATTAAAAGTTGCAAATAATCTTTGAGTAAGGATGACAAATGGATAATAATGTTGGTAATATCTACCATGCATAACAATATTATGTCATGCTTCAGAATATTTACCTATATGGGATTACATAGCTGATGAAATTGATATAACATGTGATATATATATATATATGATATGAATATTTCATACACTATCATTGTGCTATATGTAACAATATAAATAGTGGGTGGTCAGTTCTATTTTTATAGATATCTGAACCATGGAATGAAACAAGATAATCAGAGAAGAGATTGGAAAGGAAAAAGAAAGAGAAGAAAATCTTGATTAGAAAGAGTTTTATAGGCCACCCACAATTATGGTCTGGGAAAATAATAATAAATGAACAAAGTAAAATGAGTAGATACCAAGCATGTGAAAGAAGTTTCAGAAGAGAACAGTCCCAAGAAAATTATGAGATGAGTGAGTATCTTATGGGATGGAAATTCTGGTCGGCAGTGTTAAAAGTTCAGAAAATTCAAATAAGATGAAGATTAAGTAAATGCTTTTGGATCTAACAATGCTTCTCTATGTAACTAAAATCTTATTGTTTTTTTGGGCTAGCTAAATCTAATCTCTTGCCTTAATCAATTATTATAATTTTTTGGGAATTCATCAGTTAACACTGGCTTCTATCACATATTTGAAACTTTTTGTCTGTTAACATTCAGCAAGAAGTATCTAATTTACTCTTTCTTAAATTCAAATGTTTGTTCTATTAAAGTAGATGATCCCATTAGAGAAGGCATAATTTAACAAAAAGTTATATCTAAAGATAAAACTATCTCTTATTTAGTTCCAACTCTATGGTCTAGGTTAACTTCAAATATCTGTGCCTTGCCTAAATTTTATACATATATATGTATGCATCCATATATATGTAATATTACAGTGGAAAAGTGGAAAAGACTTGAACTTAAATTCTGTCTCTGGTAGTAAAAAATGGGTTACTTTGGGCAAGTTACCCAACCTCTCCCATTTTTGGTCCATAGTATTCTTATTTGCAAAATGATGGATTTGAACTAGGTGAGAAGAAATAACTTAACCTAGATATAATCTATAATTTTTTTAACTTATAGGAATGTTAGTATCTGAGAAGCTATCCTTTATTCCTATGTTTAAATGTTAATACTTTTTTATTTCTGGTCCCTGAAACTTTTATCCGTCCACACTGTGTGTACAGGCATACCTTCTTTTACTGTGCTTCAAAGATATTGGGCTTTTTACAAATTGAAAGTTTGTGGCAACCTGGCATCAAACAAATCTACTGGAAGCATTTTTCTACCAACATGTGCTCACATCATGTCTCTGTGTCACATTTTGTAAACTTTTACAATATTTCAAACATTTTCTTTATCATTATATATTTTGTGGTGATTTGTGATCAGTGATCTTTCATATTACTATTGTAATTGCTTTTGCTCATGAAAGACAGCAAATCTGATCAGTAAATGTGTGTGTTTTGACTGTTCCACCAACTAATCTTCCCCATCTTTCTCCCTCTCCTCAGGCCTTCCTGCACCCTGAGACATAATGATATTACAATTAGGCCAACTAATAATCCTATAATGGTCTCTAGAGATTTCAAGTGAAAGAAAAAGCTAATAAATGCAGTACACTTCATTGTAGTCTTATTTAAAGAATTGCCATAGTCAACCCAAACTTCAGCAACCCACTATCCTGATCAGTTTAGTAGCCATCAATGTTGAGACAAGACTAGCAGCAAAAAGATTATGACTTACCAAAAGCTCAGATGGTAGTTAGAATTATTTTTAGTAATAAAGTATTTTAAATTATGGTATATACATTGTTTTTTAGACATAATATTATTGTAAACTTAATAGATTATACCAGTGGTGGGCAAACTATGGCCCATGGGTCAGATGCAGGCCCCCTGAAATGTTCTATCTGGCCACAACATTATTCCTAATTTGACTAATACAATGAATGGGACACAATACAACGAAACTTAGAAAGAGTTGCCTTAGAAGCCCACTGACAGATGAGCATTTCCTTTCCTTTGGCCCCCTCTTTAAAAAGTTTGCCCATCACTGGATTATACTATAGTGTATATAGTACTTTTATATGAAAAAATTATATCATCTGCTTTTTTGTGATATTTACTTTATTGAGGTGATCTGGAAATATGTTGGGAACTCAATTTCAGAGAGTTCTCTGGAATTATTGCTCTCCTGGATATATCCTGCCTGTTTTACAAATATAGATTAAAATATATCCTGTCTACTATCTGTCTAGTCCTTTCCTGTTGTCACCCAGAAGTCATCCTTGAAAATAGCCATAAGGGAAGGAGAAAAATGAGACACAACGGCAATACCAGAAATGCCAATAATACAAAGTAATATGATGTAATTCCATAATTGCTTTGGATGAACACATTATTTTCTCTCACATATTAGATTTAACAGGAAATAAAGCAAGATGTTCTGTTATTGAAAATATAATTAATGATTTATAAATTGGCAGATGTGTCTTATTTTTTGCAATTTAGAGCAATTTAAGTTTAAAGAATCAACAATGTTTTGAATACTGCTACAATAGTATATATATACATTTCACAAGTTATGATAGCAAGGTAGTGTAGTTATTCTACACTGCTAACTCAGCAATAGTTTGCTTTATTAACACTGAAAAATTTTTTTTCTTTCTTTTTTGCCAGAGTGAATTATTGTGTTTTTATAACAGTGTAATTTCACTGGCTTCACGATCCTGTATAAGCTATTTTACCTTTCTTTGTTCTAGGCAAGTTTTTAAGTTGCAAAGAAGGGTAACAGAACACATAGATAAACGTTTAGAATGTGTGTTCTTGCCTGAGCATTGTATAAACCATTGAAATCACACATCCAATCCTTATCCCTAGTTCTAAGAATATGTAAACTGGAATATCATTTAATCTCATTGTTTCTTCCTAAATAATACCTACAATCATTACTGGTTCAAAAACCGTTAAAGTAAAAATAATTGCATTATGTCCTACTCAGGATAAGACTGATATGATCTAAACAGCATGTTTCTCCCTGTTTACTAAAGAACAAAAAACCTTTGTTCATATCGAATGTGAAAAGACAACTTTGCTAAGTTAACACCATTCTTTTGAAAATAACAGCACAAAGAAAAAATCAAGATTATAAAAAGTATTGTGGAGTTGAAAACCAATAGCCCTTTATTTTTTCTTTGATGCTGCTTGTGTATAAAATATACATTACAGGTGGAGACTTTAAAGCCCATCACACTCTTTCTTTAGCATCTTTGAAAAATAGATTTTTCTTCTGATAAAAGAAGAGTTACCTCAGGGAATTGTCAGTTTAGCAAATCATCAGATGAAGTGAAAATGAGTTAATTACATCATTTTTGTACTAAAAGAAATAGCTTTCAGTGAATTCCAGATTTGTTATCAGAGTTCACTATTCTGAAGGAAAGATAGCTTCTGTCAGTCCCCTGAACATTATGCTCCAAGGTCATTTTTTTAACAGAAAAAAAAAGACCTTGGACATTCAATGCAGAAAAGTTTTAAAAAGCTACATTTAAAGTAGCCCTTAATCTGCACTTGTCACTTTTGTTGATACTTTTGCTGACATGAGATCATTGACTTTCTTAGACTAGTAAAATTAAAACAAGGTAACTTTTTAATATTTTTCTATTTTCCTCAGAGAAAGATTTTTTCTGGTATTAAGAATTTGTTTTCTCCCCTTTACCTCCCCATGACAAACAAAACAGAAACAAAATCCAAAGAACACACATTTTAATCAAGCAAACAAATCTCCTCATTGGCCAATTTAAAAAAAAGTGTGTTGCATTTCTTGCTGTACATCATCTCTCTGTCAGGGGCCAGGATTGGAGGAGCTAGCAATCTTCATCCTCAGTCTTCTGAAATCATGACTCACCAGAGTTCTTAAGGCTTTCAAAACTTTGGTTTTAAGAAGTTGTTGCTATGGTGTAAATTGTTCTCTTGGCTCCACTTACTATAGTCTATATCAATTCAAAAAATATATGGGAATATGTTTATAATGAGATTTGTAGCTTCAGAAAATAATTCCAAATTTCTTAAAATGTATTTCTTCAGAACCTATTACTATTGAAAAAAATAAACAACATCTTGCCCTCCATACACTCACTGAATGGCACCTTATCATCCTTGTCCTGTTTGTTTGTCTTGCAATGAAGTCTCAGCAGAAGGTGACTGGCTAATCAACCTCTTTGCTTGATCCTCTAGTTTGCACTTTTCATCAGGAGACCCACTTTGTAAACCCTGATGGCTATTGCAGAGCATCAATTATTCCCTAGTCACTTTCACTTAAAATATTTTGCCATATATTTTGTTTCTTTTTGTTCTTGTTAAATTGCTTTTGTTCTTTAGGGAATGTAGCCTGAGAATATTAAAAGATCTTTTACAGTCTGTTAGATATTTTCTACTCTTAAAAGGCCTTCAAATCCACCCAGACATATTGAAGCAAAGTTAATAAAAAGACATATGTATATACACAAAAATGCACTCACACACACATTTATACACACTGAACATATTCAACTTAAAAGTAACTCTCCTCTGCTTGGACAAAGAATATATATATATATTTATATATATGTATATATGTATATATGTATATGCATATGTATGTATGTATATGTATATGTATGTATATATATATATGAATTGAATTTTCTGATTTAAAAATATTCTTCTTCCAGATGACTACATTGAATTTTGTATGTGAATATTAAGTTAAAAATGATATCATTAGCAACAGGACTATATTTTCATGTTCTCAAAGAGGATTTGTATGCAATACCCTTATATAAGGCAGGCTATAAATGCCTGAACTGCATTTTCGATGGCTGTATCATTCATATTAAACAACTATTAGGATAACCTAATAACTATAGTTACTGTTATCTTGTTTCTGCTTATGCCCCATTTTTGTACAATTTTGAGATTTTTGTAGTTAGTTGAGTAAAATAATGAACAATCTTTTTTAGCAAGTGGAGATAACCATTACTAAGAGCTACTTTAAATGTCCAAAATTTTTTTTTCATATTTTGCTTTGGACACATGAAAATATTTAAATACTTTGGAGATCCTCGATTTAACTGGTGAATATATTTTAATTCACTTAGAAATCTCTCTACCAAGTAGGAAATATGTTTCAGTTGTCATGTACTCCAAAATTCCCAACTCTCAAGATGAGCCTTTCCACACTTAGTTAGGTAGATCTTCAGACACTAGACATATTGGTCATTAATAGGGCTGTGCTCAAACTCTTTCCATTTTTTAAATTATTATTAGACATTTATTAATATTTGTTTTTAACCTGTTTACATACTTTATGCCCCTACTTTCCCCTTCACCCCCCGCTCTCCCCCCACCCATGGCCAACACACATTTCCATTGGTTGTAACATGTGTCCTTGTTCAGGGTCTATTTCCCATTCATGTCCACCTCAGCCCATGCATTCAAGCAATTGTTTATCTTATATGTTTCCTCTCCTGCAGTCCTTCCTCTGAATGTGGGTAACATCTTTACCATAAATCCCTCAGAGCTGTCTTGTGTCATTGCAGTGCTGCTGGTACAGGGGCCCATTACATTCAATTTTACCACAGTATATCAGTCTCTGTGTACAATGTTCTTCTGGCTCTGCTCCTTTCGCTCTGCATCACTTCCTGGAGGTCTCTCCAATTTGCATGGAATTCCTCCAGTTTATTATTCCTTTTAGCACAATAGTATTCCATCACCCGCATATACCACAATTTGTTCAGCCATTCCCCAATTGAAGGGCATATCCTCCTTTTCCAATTTTTTGCCACTACAAAAAGCACAGCTATAAATATTTTCATAAAAGTCTGTTTATCTATGATCTCTTTGGGGTACAAACCCAGAAATGGTATGGCTGGATCAAAGGGCAGGCAGACTTTTATAGCCCTTTGGGCATAGTTCCAAATTGCCAGCCAGAATGGTTGGAACATTTCACAACTCCAGCAGCAATGCATTAATGTTCCAATTTGGCCACACCCCCTCCAACATTCATTACTCTCCCCTTCTTTCATTTTAGCCAATCTGCTAGGTGTGAGGTGATACCTCAGAGTTGTTTCAATTTGCATTTCTCTAATTATTAGAGATTTAGAACACTTTCTCATGTGCTTATTGATACTTTTGATTTCTTTACCTGAAAATTGCCTATTCATGTCTCTTGCCCATTTATCAATTGGGGAATGGCTTGATTTTTTTATACAATTGCTTTAACTCCTTGCATATTTGAGTGATTAGGCCCCTGTCAGAGTTTTTTGTTATAAAGATTTTTCCCAATTTGTTGTTTCCCTTCTGATTTTGACTACATTGTTTTTGTTTGTACAAAAGCTTTTTAGCTTAATATAATCAAAACCATTAAATTTACATTTTGTAATTTTCTCTAACTCTTGCTTGGTTTTAAAATCTTTCCTTTCCCAGAGATCTGACAAGTATACTATTCTGTGTTCACTTAACTTATTTATAGTTTCCCTCTTTATATTCAAGTCATTCACCCATTCTGAATTTATCTTGGTATAGGGTGTGAGATGTTGATCTAAACCTAATTTCTCCCATATTGTTTTCCAAATTTCCCAGCAGTTTTTGTCAAATAGTGGATTCATGTCCCAAAAGTTGGGCTCTTTGGGTTTATCATACACTGTCTTGCTGACATCATTAACCCCAAGTCTATTCCACTGATCCTCCTCTCTATCTCTTAGCCAGTACCATATTGATTTAATGACTGCTGCTTTATAGTATAGTTTGATATCTGGTACTGCTAGGCCCCCTTCCTTCACATTTTTTTCATTATTTCCCTTGATATTCTTGATCTTTTGTTATTCCAAATGAAATTTGTTATAGTTTTTCCTAATTCAGTAAAGAAGTTTTTTGGTAATTTGATAGGTATGGCGCTAAATAGGTAAATTAATTTGGGTAGGATGTTCATTTTTATTATTTTAGCTCATCCTACCCATGAACAGTTAATGGCTTTCCAATTGTTGAGGTCCAGTTTTATTTGTTTGGAAAGTGTTTTGTAGTTGTTTTCGTATAATAGCTGTGTTTGTTTTTTAGATTGATTCCCAAGTATTTTATATTGTCTAGGGTGATTAAATTGCCTAGATTAACAGCAGAAGAAATAGAATACCTAAATAATCCCATGTCAGAAATAGAAATTGAACAAGCCATTAAAGAACTCCCTAAGAAAAAATCACCAGGACCTGATGGATTCACAAGTGAATTCTATCAGACATTCAAAGAGCAACTAATCCCAATACTATACAAATTATTTGATATGATAAGCAAAGAAGGAGTCCTACCAAATTCATTTTATGACACAAATATGGTACTGATTCCAAAGTCAGGTAGACCAAAAACAGAGAAAGAAAACTATAGAACAATCTCCCTAATGAACATAAATGCAAAAATCTTAAATAGAATATTAGCAAAGAGACTCCAGCAAGTAATTAAGAAGATCATCCACCATGATCAGGTGGGATTTATACCAGGAATGCAAGGATGGTTCAACATTAGGAAAACCATCCACATAATTGACCATATCAATAGTCTAACAAACAAAAATCACATGATTATCTCAATAGATGCGGAAAAAGCCTTTGACAAAATACAGCATCCATTCCTATTGAAAACATTGAACAGTATAGGAATAGAAGGACCCTTCCTAAAACTAATAAACAGTATATACCTAAAACCATCAACAAGCATTATATGCAATGGGGATAAATTAGAAGCCTTCCCAATAAGATCAGGAGTGAAACAAGGGTGCCCATTATCACCCCTATTATTCAACATAGTACTAGAAACACTAGCAATAGCAATTAGAGAAGAAAAAGAAATTGAAGGTATCAAAATAGGCAATGAGGAGACTAAGCTATCACTCTTTGCAGATGATATGATTGTATGCTTTAAAAATCCTAGAGAATCAACTAAGAAGCTGGTAGAAATAATCAACAACTTTAGCAAAGTGGCAGGATACAAAATAAATGCACATAAATCATCAGCATTTCTATATATTTCCAACACATTAGAACAGCAAGAGGTAGAAAGAGAAACACCATTTAAAACTCTTTCCATTTTCATAGGGTCTACCAGAACCTATCACATTTCCTTTTTTTGCTGCCAAAATAAGTCGTTGAAATATAAGGATAGTGTTGAAAGTTCCTATCTAATTAAGGTAGATGAAGAAAGGGCATACATTTCAAATAACTGAAGCAAAGGATCAAAGATGTGCACTATGTGCAAGCATATCTTCAATTAATTTGAGAGGAATGAAGTCCTTCATCATTGAACAGAAACAGATAATGCCACAATGGAAATATATGGAGATTGGCTGAAAGGATCAGACACACCTTTCTGCCTATGCATAATAAATTAGCAAATTCCTACAGGAACATTTTGCTCTGTCTGGTTGAAGGAATTTAGGTAGGGGAGCATTATATTATGTTTTCTCTTTCCTTCCCTCTCCTTGACCAAATAACCTTGTGAATTTCAAAAAGCTTGAATTGGATTTGGACTTCCAATACCTGGAGCAGTAGTAGCTGACAACATCTGCATCTGAAATCAAGAGATGCTGAAGATGAACTAGTTACATAAGAGAAAGACAGTTCCAGGTCTCTATGCTACCTACTATTAGAGTTCAGTAGAGAGTTACATGTAAGGAGAATTTCATGAAGCTCTATAACAAAAGAAAATAATTTCTATTACTGGGAACCATTACTTACGCTTTGGCTATATGTTTTCTTTAAGATGAAGTCTATTCCTTTCAAATACTGTATATGTGGTAGAGTATGCTTCAGTTTTGAGGAGTGAGGGTATTTGTACTAAATTCTCATTATATTATGTCAGTAAATACTTCTTTCTTAAAGCTGATGATCTCTTGCTGGCTAATTGATAATGATAAGCATACTGTATGTAAGCCTATGAGTGACAGTGCTTACCAATCCCTTAGAGTTATCTCTAGAAACTTGAGGGGGAATAACATTCAGCTATTTTCTGGAGATACAGCCTGCCAATGCTAGTGGGAATTGGGTAAAGTTGCACAGAATGGGGGTGCTACAGGAACATGAAGGAATCATTCTGAGAGGTGGAGTGATTATCCAAGGACACACAGTGCCAGAATTGAAAATAGAATCCAAAATTTCTGACATAAAATTTTATATTTTTCTCTCTATTACTATAGTATCCTCTCACAGAATTATGCAACTTTGAGGTAACAGATTAAAGTGCGATGTTGTTTGATTAACTCATGGTTTCTGCTATAAACGAGGTACCTAAATTGTGTTCCCTCACTTGAGAGAATTGAGAGCATTAAGACAGCAAGGGGTTAATTGTAGGATTTGAATGGACCACATTGACTCTGTCTTGTGACTCAATTCTGGAACTAGCTTAGTTTCTATTCAATTACATGTCAAGTTCAATTTCTGCCTTATGAGAAAACAATTCAATTATGAAAATTGGGATAGAATCTTACTGTACCTTGTGGACCTAGCCCTGCATGGCTGTGAAGCTGGACTTCCTCTACATACAGGTTAGAGGGTTTTATTTAAGGATCTAGGTCCATGTTGGTGAACCTATGGCACATGTGTCACAGTATGCCAGAAATGACTGCTCCCTTCCTCCAGCATCTGAGGACGTTTCTCTGCCCATCAGCCCAGTGAGAGTGCTTCTTCCCACTGCTGTCTGGGGTAAGGTGAGGAGTGGGGGGAGAATCACATGCAGCATGAGGGTTGCAGTTGGGACACTTGGTATCTAAAAGGTTCACACTCACTGATCTACGTTAAGCTGACCAGAAACCTAGTTACTTCCAAAGGCTGATACAAGGAGTTCTCTAAAATTATACACCTCTAGAAACACATGTGTCTTATCTGAAAACTGACTCCTCTGTCATCTATAGCTTTTATATTCCTTTTATTGTTTATAGACACTTGAGAAGGAGTGGAACACCTCTTTTTATGCATATTTTCTCCCCCCCCCCATTCACTTAGGAAGTCTCTAATCTATTAGAAATCTAGTTACTTAATTTTGTATCCTGGTTAACTGTTTTAATCAATGTCTTATTTGTTTATTTTTATTTCTAAAAATCTATCTCCTCTTTATATTTGGGATGCAGCCTTAAACCTAGGAAGGGACCTTATCTCAGCTTATTTGGCAATTGCTATGCATACTTAATAAAATTTTTAGGCTACATAACATTATGCAGAGTCTAATATTTGGGTTAAAATCAGCTTTTGCAAATAGAAAGTAAGTTACCTGGAGTGCCACAGAGATATAAGTAGAGATTCTTACTGAGAAAGGTTATATAAGGACATTTTATTTGTTACTGATTAAGGGAGGGGGCAACCTGGGACTGAGAGTCCAGGGTAGGAGGGAAGGCAGGGAGGAGGGAGCCCAGACAGGTCCCCTGGGTCTGCTCCAGGCGGGGTGATCCTGATTGCTGACCCCGTCCAGGGTACACAATGATGTGAGAGAGGGAGCTGGGGTGGGGGGGCTGTGAAGAAGATCCGGGAGTACAGTTTAGAAAAGCATCCAAGGTGGCCAGGAACCAAGCCGAGCCAACTCAAGCTGGGGCTGGGATCATCCTTGGGACAGCAGCACCATGAGGCTGAAGCACAGGACCCTGAGAAGTCCATCCAGGTGTGCAGCTCTTGGGGGACAATCTTTGGCTAAAGCATTTTCATCACCTTTCTAACTTCTTGTACTTTGCTTCTAGTTTCTTCGAATATGTGTCCAACTTGTAGGCTGCCTGCTCAAGAGCAGCTACTTGCTCTTCAATTAAAGTGATCTGATCCATATAAGGCTGAAGTGTTGCATATTTCTGGTTTGTCCTTCAGGTTTCTACTTATGCTTACTGCAATATCTTTCACTTCTAGATACTTCAAGCAAGTCAGTTTGTTCATATTTTCCAGGAGTTTACAGTCTTCACCGGTGGCTGTCAGCTCACCAGTCAGGTACATGGCCATTTTGGAAAACATGTCCTGGCACAGCTCTGTGATGTTCACCTTAGCGGGAGGGCTCTGTAGCTTCCTTGGCTGTCTCCACCACTGTATCATCTGGATTCAGTCCCTCCTGCTGGGCAGCAGGGACTCCCTCAGCCATTGCCACCATTCGAAGAAACTAGACGATCCCAGCCCCAGCTTGAGTTGGCTTGGCTTAGTTCCTGGCCACCTTGGATGCTTTTCTAAACTGTACCCCTGGATTTTGTTCCCAATCCCCCACCTCTGCTCCCTCTCTCACATTGTTGTGTGTCCTGGAGGAGGCTCAGCAATCAGGATCACCCCGCCTGGAGCAGACCCAGAGGACCTGTCTGGGCTCCCTCCTCCCTGCCTTCCCTCCAACTCTGGTCTCTCATTCCCAGCGTTTCCCCCTCCCTTAATCAGTAACAAATAAAATGTCCATATTTAGCCTTTGGGGGAAAAATAAAGCCTGGAAGCATGGTCTCAGCCTAATTTATCTCCCAAGCCCCTGTATATCAAATGAGGACTTACTTAAAAGCATGCTGGAAATTTAGCTCAGGTGTGGCAAATTTTCCACCTGCACATCTCCCCCTGTGATCCTTTGGGAGGCCAGTCTCCCCAATGGATCATTTTAACCATAATTAACTAAAGTATATATAATAATTCAATTAAGGGCCAGTCCCCTTTGGTACAATATAGTACATATAAGCAATATAATCAAACCCCCCAAAGTTCAGTTCTGCACATTCAGTTTGCTCAGGAACTCCTGGAGCAGCATGTGGTCTCCATAGGAACCTTGGCGGTGCCTTCTCCAAAAAGTTCATCTTCTGGATTCTGGGAGGTAGTCTCTTGTTCTAAATTAAGCTCAGATTCAAAATAAAAAAAATCACAACAATAACATAGTCCCCCCTGAGGAGGATAATAACACAATGCTAATGAGATTTTTGTTTGGCTTGTTTATAAACTTTGGTTTATATAACCTATGAAGTGCCTCCTGACTGAGATTCTGGGTTTCTCTGTAACTATACTTATAGATCATGCAGACATTCTTATGACTGACAAGGTATAGTGGACTACAAAAATAATCGTATGATTCTACCATATCCTGCTTTGGATTCTTTCTAAATTGAGATTCTAATGTTTTTTTGGTATTCACTCAATATTTAATTGACCAAGTCTGGGTTTTGAGTACTTCCTTTTTTATGTGAAAATTTTTTAAGAGGAAAAACTAACTGTAATTGTTAACTGGAAGGGAAAAAAAGAGAAAAAATATTGTCTTTGGAGGGAAATTTGAGCTCACCTATAAAAATGGAGAAAGTTTTGTTTTTAGGCTGTGTCAAATGAAAGTTACAGTACTTGGTAATATCATCTTCAAGTCTGTGATTATTGGGCAGATGTAAAGGATAATGTGGCCTATATCATTAACCTCAGGAATGGAGATTTTAAAGAATTCTTGAGGAACCTGGTTTACATCTCAGAAAAGTGAGGGTAAAAAGACTAAAAGTTTGAAATAATATAATTTCAAAAACATACTAACCAAACTTTAATTAAGTTGTTTAATTTAATTAAGGAAAGAATTAAGGAAGTTTTTAACGTGACTGATGTGGTTCTACAAGGAGTCCTTTAGTGATATTTGACTTTTAAAGGACATCTACAAAAGATGCAAGTAAGGACAGATAATTGATAGTAAATAGGAAAGAATGGGAAGGTCTCTATATGAATGTCAGGAAGGATGAAAAAGTCTGAAATTAGCTGAGGTTTGAGAAAAGGACTCATTGTGGAATGTATTTTTTCCTTAAATTTATGTTGAATTAATAAATAGATAGATCAACAGCTCGGAATGAATGGGATGATGATAAAAGATGATTCTATTTTCTCTACCAGAAAGAACTGTCTTCAGATTGAAATGGATAGAAGAAAATGGTTAACAGGGTATTGGAACCCTAGATAATTGAGGAAATGATTTGTGAGTACCAACATTCTGTAAATGTGTTTATGTCAGCTGACGTAGATACATAACATCCCAGGTTCCAGAGAGAACTTAAGAATGTGATTATTGGACTAAAACTTAACAAAACTTCCCTGCTTGTCTGTTTGTTTCTATTGTCTTTGTAATTTTAAATGTTTCAATTATATACTACTTTTGGCTTCAGTGTGACTACTTCCTTCCCCTTAAAACTGAGATAGAATGTGAAAATATATGTAAAACACTTTGCAAATCATAACATCCTATATAAATGAAGCTATGATTGTTACAATAACTAGCCTACTTTCTTTTCTGGCCATATATTCCATGGATTTAGTCTTTCATGTAATTTCTTATATAAAGATTAGAAAGATGTTTGTCTTCTGATATCCAACTATAAGACTTACAAGGTACTCTATTCTTTATTTCCTTTAGCTCATCCATTATTTTGCTTCTTCAGAATTTGTGGTCTTATATAATTCATGACTATATAGAATCACTGCAAGAATTTTAGATTAAAAATATGATAGGAAGAAATATAAAATCCTTTTTGGTAAAAAAAAATCAGCTGTAGAATAGGATTGGGGAAACATGAATCAACAAAAGTTTAATATTTAAAAGGCCTAAGGGTTTCATTGACTACTTGCTCCTACTTGCTCAGTAGTACATCAGCAGGTTCAATAGAATATAAAAAGAAACAAAATAAATGTGAAATGCCTTACTAAAAAAATAGCAGAGAAGAGAAGACAGTGTAGTTAGAGTGACATAGTGAGAAAGCGACAGTAGTACGAAGAACTAGACTATTCTTCCTTCTTCTTGAATTTCCTTCAACAAATGGAAAGAGATTACAATTCAAGTATTTGTACATTAATCCATCAGCTAAGTATGTATTACTTTTACACTTACTCCTCTCCCCCATAAAAACAAAAGACTAGCTTCAAAGCAAGAACATTCATAATTTAGCAGAGTAAAAACAGTAGGTATAAAATATAAACCATAGAGATAGTTACGTTGCACACAGTAAAAGAAACTTGGGATTTGGAGTCAGGAATCAGTTAATCCAGCCTTATACACTTACTAGATGCATGGTCTTGTGCAAATCATTTAAGCTCTGCTTGCCTCAGTTTCTTCATATGTATTAGCACTTACCTCACAAGGTGGTTGCGAGGATTAAAAAAGATAATAATTGTACAACTCAGCACAGTTCCTGTCCTATAATAAACAGTATGTAAATGTTATTAGTATCCTTATTAATTGAAAATTCATGTGTTCTCCCACAAATCCATGTAGAGTCATTGGAAAGAGTGACCACATTCATTGGAATGAAGGCACACATAGTGAATATGTGTTCCACTTCTACAGCTGGCGCTTTCAGTTCATCATTCCCTTTTTCTTGGTCAGTTGTATCTGACACTTTATGGCCCTGTGGACCATTTTGTCCATTGGGTTTTCTTGGCAAAGAAAAAATAATGATTTGTCATTTCCGTCTACAGTGGATTAAGGTAAGTTCATGTCTTTCTTAATCCATGCTAGATACTCTATCTGATATGGGCAATGCTAATTGGATCTTGTCCAAAGAATTGATTGACAGATCAAAATGACTCCATTGTGAGGAAACAAGCTTTATTATAAGAGAATATAGTACCAGAGTGGCCAAAGACAGTTAGCTAATTAGTATATTAAGTAATTAAGGTAAGGTAAAGGTAAGTAAAGGTAAATAAATTAAAGGTAGTAAGGAGAGTGGGTAGAGATTTTCAGGAATGCTTTTTTATTTTGATTAGTTTCTAAGGAAGGGTTCATTTGTTTGGGCAGTTATTGGCCTATGTTTCCAAGGAACTTCTGTCACTCTACTCACAGTTTACCTTTCTCTGTGTGGCTTTACCCAAGATTCACTGTATTTACCCATTGGGGGAGTAAAAAGTGCAATGTAAATGGGATGCTAATGATATGTTAAGCACCCCAGGGTAACTTCAGTTTACCTTTGTCTGATTCTGAGCAGACTCCAAAAGAGAGCAGTGATTGTGAAACCTGAGCATTGTTTGAACCTAGTCTTGTGTGACTGGGAAACTGAACCACTTTTACTTGCTTTTCAGAGACCACCATCCAAGGAAGTAGGCTATGTCTAAAATTGATGTGAGAAATTTTCTCAGGATTGTGAATATAAGCAATTCATATGATTTATCTGAAAGGTCATTCCATACTAGTCAACTAGTTATTGTTTCTATGTTCTTTTGATTGTTAAAGATACTTGGCAGGGTTTGTGGGTCATTTCAGCCCAACTCACTACCTGCACAACCTTAGCTGCCTTTTTTTTTTTGCAACTCTCATAAACTCAGGAAACTTAGCTGGGGTCCCTGATCTATCTCTCCATGACAACTCCAGATTGCCAAGACTAATGCTCTATTTACTCACAGTTCCTCTGGTCTCATATTGCATGACAGGGACTTCTTTCCTAATGTGTATGATATCACTTCCTGGACCAATATGTCAGCCTCAATATGCCATGGCTAATGGGATTAGGTGAGAAGAGAGAAATTATCTCTCCAATACCTTCCCTCTGGCAGAGGCACAAGAGAAAAGGCAAAGAGTTATTGTCTTTCTCTGTCACCATCCACAGAACTCTACTGCCTCAATTATATTTCCCAGAGAATACATCCTGTTTTTTAAAGACTACCAGGGGCATGAACTTTTTTTGACTATAATAGCTTTTTTCTAATACCATCAAGGAGAAATCCTTCATAGGTTTAGACACATCTATCCATTTGCCTTACCACATTGATACTTTGTGGTCTCTGTTACTTGCCCCTTCTGGAATTTCATGTTTGGTTGGTGTTGGTGAAAGCAGTTAATTGATTTGGGATGTCCCAATCTATTCCTTTCACCATTAACATGTCGGTTTCTTTGTGTCAAGTGTTCAGGTATTTTTGTACCCCTTTCTGTGTTAATGTTCTTCACTGATTCATTAATGTGTCACCATTAGGAGATTGTTTGGAGCATGGAAAATATATGCTTTCTATAAAGATTTCTTGTCTTTCATTGGTTTAGCTGAGGAGCTTTTTTTGGAATTTGGAAAAAACTAGCAACACTGAGCATTGATAAGTGGTGACATCTATTCAGGTTTAATAAAAAGTGTCAAATATCATTCTTGATTAAGACAATTCCTCGTTTTAGACCAGGAGCAAAGGGCAGATAAAAGCATAATGTCCAGAAAAAAAGGACTGTTGCTTCATTATACTCAGTCTTATTTAGACCACTTCCACACTATTGTAATCAGTTCTGGGTGTCATTTTAAGAAGTGTAAATGCTATGTCTTTCAGATAAGGGAGGCTAACATAACATGAGAATAAATATGTCATATTGGCATCTATTGAAGGAACAAAATGATAGTTTTGATAGGTAGAAGCTAGGGAGGATTGAGGATTGATTAATCTCTTCATATATGTAAATACTTAATAAGTGGAAGAGGGATTAGATTTGTTTCACATAGCCCCAGAATATTTTCTAGGATAAATTATTGGAAGTAACAGAAAAGTAGATTTGGGAAAGGTATTAGAAGGAATTTCTAAACAACCAAAACTACAAATAAATGGGTTTCATTTGGTAGAACAAAAGACCAAGAATATCAAGGGAACTAATGAAAAAAAAGTGAAGGATGGTGGCATAGCAATACCAGATTTTAAACTGTACTATAAAGCAGTGATCATCAAAACAAAATGGTACTGGCTAAGAGATAGAGGGGTGAATCAATGGAACAGACTTGGGGTAAATAGCCTCAGTAAGCTAGTATTTGATAAAACCAAAGATCCCAGTTTTGGGGACAAGAACCCACTATTTGACAAAAATTGCTAGGAAAATTAGAAAACATTTTGGAGAAAATTAGGGTTAGATCATCATCTCACATCCTATACCAATATAAATTCAAAATGGATAAATAACAAATATAAAGATAGAAATTATAAATAAATTAGATGAAAATAGAATAGTATACTTGTCAGATCTATGTTAAAAAAGAATTATGACCAAGCAAGAGATAGAGAACATTACAAGATATAAAGTGAATAATTTTGGTTATATTAAATTTAAAAAATTTACACAAAATGTAAGATTATAAAATTTAAGTTTTATGCTAAATATGAAAGTTCTAAAGTAATATTGTGGTCACCATTTTAAAAATATTATAGCTTAAGTCAAAATGACTCAGAAACCTGTTAACTGCCATTTCTCTGATCATTAGAGAAATGAGGACTTTTTTCATATGTCTAATAAGTTTTAATTTCTTCATCTTGGAATTGCCATTTCATGGCATGAACAATGCCTGTTCATATCCTTTGATCATTTGTCAATTGATTAATGATTGTCTTCCTATAAATTTAAGATAGTCCTCTATATATTTGAGAAATGAGACCTTAGACAGATCACTTGCTATAAATATCCCCCATCCCCCAGTTTGTTGTTTGTCTTCCAATATTGGTTGATTAGGTTTTGTTTGTGCAACATCTTTGTAATTTAATCTAGTCAAAGTTAGCTATTTTACATCTTATAACATTCTCTATGTCTTGCTTGGGGATAAATTCTTCCTTTATCCAGAGATATGATAGGTAAACTATTCCATACTCTAATTTTTGTTTGTATTTAGACTCTATTTCTAAGTCATGTATCTACTTTGACTTTACCTTGGTATATGATAACAAGTGTTGCTCTTTGTTTCTGCCATACTGTTTTCTGGTTTTCCTATTTGTTTTCATCAAGGATTGATTTCTTCTTCCAAAAGCTTGAATCTTTGGGTTTGTCAAACACTAGGTTAATAAGGTCATTTACTACTGTGTATTGAGTGACTAATCTATTCCATTGATCCTCTACTCTATTTTTTAGCCAGGGCCAGATTGTTTGATTCTTGACCCTTTATAATACAGTCTAAAATCCAGTACAGCTAAGTGACTTTCCTTAAATTTTTTTTTCAATTCCCATGATATCCTTGGCCTTTTGTTCTTCCAGAAACATTTTGTTATTATTTTTTTAGCCTTGTGAAACCTTTTTAGGATAGTTTGATTAGTATGCTACTGATATAATTATTTTATTATAGTTTTCTTTCATATTATGTCAGGAAGAACATTCATTTTCAAACGTGAAAAAATAGTTACAGTTAAAACGATAATATTTTAGAGTCATAGATTATTAGAGCGTTTGCTGCCCTTGGGGAAAGAGAATCTGTAGATCATTTCAGACAATACTTCTCTTTGGAGATTCAATGTCAAATAGTTGAAAAGACACTGTAATGAGATACTACCTTTAGCAATTATTATTTGTATGAACTTTGCCAGATGACTTCACCTCTTAGGGGTTTTATTTCCTCACCTGTAAAATGTGTAGGTTAAAGCACTGTATAAACCTAAAATACTTTTGCAAATGTCAGTTTGTGAAGAGTTGACTGAAGTCCAGAAAAATGAAATAATTTCACCAAGTTCAAACAGCAAATCTGTGACAGGGCAGAGACTAGGCTCCAGATGTCCAATCTCAAATTCCCAGTGCAGTACTCTGAAGTAAATAAGTAAATAATTAGTTAAATATATATGTATATAAGATACTGATTGTATTTTTAAATTAAGTTCAAGTTACTTCAGTGAACAGGAATATATTCTTCTCTTTTATATCTCTTCTTCCTCCATGTGCATTATAAAATGTATAATTTTGAATACATTAGAAAAGTTTTTGTACAAATAAAACTAACCAAGCCAATATTAGAAAGCAAACAGTAGGCTGAGAATAAAAGACCTTTGTAGACATTTTCTCAGCTAGAATTCTCATATATAAAATGTATAGAAAACGATGTCAAATATATTAGAATATGAACCATTCCCCAATGGCAAACTGGTCAAAAGATATGAAGAGACAGTGAAGAAATCAAAGCTATATAAAAATGTTATAAATCAGTGATGGGCAAACTACTACTGCCCATGGGCTAGATGCAGCCCTCTGAAATGTTCTATCTGGCTGCACAGCATTATTCCTAATCTGACGAATACAATAAGTAGAATGCAATATAAGGAAAGTTCGAAAGAGTTGCCTTAGAAACAGACAGATGAGCATTTCCTTTCCTTTGGCCCCCTTTTTAAAAAGTTTGCCCCTCGCTATTCTAAATCGTTATTGATTATAGAAATACACATCAAAACAATGAGATATTATCTCACTTCTGTCAGAATAGATACAGTGATAAAAGGAAAAAATGACAAATTTGGGAAAGAGTATAGAAAATAGGGAAACTAATACATTGTTCTTATAATTGTGAACTGATCCAGTCATTGTGGAAAGCAATCTGTACTTATACTCAAAGAGTTATAAAACTTTGTATACTTTTTGGCCCAGCAATGCCACTATTAAATTTATTGTCAAATGTGATTGAGGAAATAGAAAAATACACTATATGTTCTAAAATATTTATAGCAGCTCTTAGTGTTAGGAAAGAACTGGAAATTGAAGGGATTTTCATCTATTGGGGAATGGCTGGACTAGTGGCATATGATTGTGATAGAATATTGCTGTGTTCTAAAAAATAAAGATTAGGAGATAGCTAGGTGACTCAGTGGGCTGAGAACCTGAGAACCAAGCTCAGAGATGGGAGATTCTGGGTTCAGATTTAGCCTAAGATAGGTCCTAGTTCCAATTCCCTAACCCTTACCACTTTTCTGCCCTGGAACCAATACACAGTATTGATTCCAAGACAGAGGTATGATCCTGTTAATTTTGGAAAAATGTGGGAATGCCTATATGAAATTATGAACAGTGAAATAAACATAACAAAGAACATTATATATAACAACAGAAATAATCTTTGAAGAATAACTTATGTATGTCTACCTCCAGAGAAACTGATGAATAGAAATGATATAGTTACATACAGACACAGACACAGACACATGCACACACACACACACACACACACACACATATAGTGAAATAATGCCTTCTCTAATGAGGGGGGGGGATAGGGAGGAAGAGAATTAATTGAATATCTTAACATTTTAAACTTTACAAACAAATTAATTAATTAAAATGAAAGAAAATAACTTATCAACACACATATTCAAGTAAAACAAATTACTATGTTGGTCAGATAAAAAAAATAATGCTTCATGTTCAGTCCATTACATCTGTGTAAGGAAGAAAGTAGTAAACATGCTTTGTCATTGATTCTCTGCTATCGTGGTTGATCATTGCATTGAATAAAGTTCTGAAGATTTTCAACATTTCACCCAGTATTCTCTCAAGTAGGGCTTCTGGATGATTAGTTTATTGATTGTTTTTCCCTTTTCTTTTCATACAATTGCATCTTAATTTATGAACATCTTTATCAGTTTGATTATTTCATGAACTAAATAATAAGTCTAGATAAATGACAGTTGATAAAAGACTAAAATCTTAGATGATTTTATCATCCTATTTTACTTCTCTCAGAAAAGAAATAATAATAATTTACTTTCATAAAGCTTTAAAAATTTTAAATCACTTATAATATATACACATACATATGTATACATACATATATATACATATATACGTAATATTATCTTGTTTGATCCTAACATGAAGTCTGAGATGTAGGTTCCACCATTAACCCCATTTTGCAGATGAGGAAACTGAAGCTGAGGGGAGTTAATCAACTTGTCTTGAATGATAATATTAGAGGCATAGATCTAATCAGATCTTTCTAAATCTGTCTTCTATACCACTATACCAGGTTTCTCCAGTAACATTATATGCAAAAGAAAATCAATTTTATGGTAATGGAAATTCTGGAGCTTATATTCCCAAAGGGGTAGCTGAAGAGGAAAGAGAATTTTTGAAGGACTTGTTGCTCTTGCTATTGCTCATGCTCCTAGATATGTATAAAAGATTATACTCTTCTACTTTAACATTTTTGTCATATTGATTCTTGAGTTAGTTGGAGAATTTTGTGAATTTGTCATATTGCATGGTGGACATATTTTCCATGAAATGTGTTTTCTTTCTTTCTTTGCCTTATAATCATTGACACTTTAAATATCACCACGGTAATGGAAATGGGCATTTCTTAAAATTAAATTAGTCTTGTAATTTTAAGATTTTAAAACAGAAATCCTGAAGAATATCATTCTAATAGCATCTTTATGGTTAAAAGCTAAACCCAATAGTTTTCAAATCATAGAGTACTAGTGTTACTCTATATATGCAAAAATAAACCCAGAACAAATGAAATCATATACTCAAAATAATATAGCAAATTAGTGACAAAAATAGAACCAACAATTCCACTTTCATACCTCCTATCTGAATCCTCTAGATATCATACTTTCCAGAGAGTACCTTGTCTCATAAAAAGGCATATCTTATTAACATTATTGCTACTCAGAAGGTATAACTGGAATATGATTTTCATTGATGGGGAGAATACTGATGGAGATTATGATTTGATTGAAATATTGAAGAAGAGTCTAATATTAATAATGAGAGAAACTTTTAAAAAGGCAACTCCCTTTGTATAAATAATTTTTCCTTTCCATGTACACTACAACTTTTCATCCTCTGGTTTTAATTATAGACAATAACAGTACAAAAATTGCATTAAAATCTTTGCATATCCAGAATTCAGCACAAACCTGAAGCCACAATTAAAATAACAGTGATATTAACTAGTATAGAGCACTTCAATTTTGTAGTCTTGAATGTATGTAATCCTGTCAGAGTAAATGCTTGACAAAAGTTTACTGGTATAAAGTGAGTTATCCTGGAATGAACGGTTTTGCTTAGAGTATGAAAATATAAAAAGTTAAAATTTTAAACTTTTTGCTTCCCTGTTATTTCTTTTCCTAAAGAAAATCAGATACCGAAATCCATTCTTCTAAGTGGTACAGGTAGCTTGTATTCACAAAGCCCTGCTATAATAAAGTGAGGACTGTGTACCAAAAAATAAAACTAGGAGATGCAAATAACTATCAGCTTTCTGGACATGTAAGGGTCAATATCCCAGGGGTTTAATAGAAAGGATGTGATTTTAAAAAAATGTTTTGACCTGAAGCAGCTAAAAACCTAAAAAGAAGCAGTAGATATTATTCTTCCTGATGTACTTTAGCATGTAAGGCTTTTCAGAGATGCTTTCTCAGCACTAACTGCTGTTCACAGTGTAATTGCTAGAAAAGGAAACAAAGACACTGGTGGAGAATTCATCCAAACATTTTCAGTAAGATACAAAAGCTGCTTCTTTTTCCAATTTTGCTTTCATATTTTATAGATAAAAATTGTGATTGCTTTAGAGGATTGCGTTTTATATGCTTTATGTCTTTTAGAACAGAGCTAGAAGTTGAATCTATTACCTTTGAGAGTATTTGTTTTCTATCACCAAAGTAGTATGATTTATGGAGGAAATGATGCACAGTGAAGGATCTGTGTGTCATGCAAAGCAGTTGAGATGATGTTATTCATTGGAGATTCAGATTCTTAGTTTAATAGGAAATTTTGAAGAGAAACAAGAAAAGATGGTACTCATCTTATTTTAATTATACAAACATATAAAATGTTTTGTGTGGCATTAATGGAAAGGTGTTTTCCACTTTGTCTAAGTATTAATAAATTGTTTTTATTAGGATTTTGAAGAGTTCTTTGAGGCTTATAATTCACATTTTGCTGATCATTTTGGGAACACATAAACAAATGAAATGTATAATAATATAAAAAGAATATAGAAATTAAAAACAAAATAATTAAAATCTTCCTAAACACCACTTTTCCAATCCATCTATTTGACCACATTCCCACTACAACTTTTATAACAAATCCTCCTCCAAAATCCACTGACTTCTGAGCACAGGTTTCATTTGTCCTTTGGAGATGATGAGGAATTTTCATCTCAAAATTTTACATTTAAAAATTTCTTAATTTTACTTCACCTCAGGCTCAAGAGATTATCACTATTATTGGATTCCATAATAATAAGATTGAATCACTGTGTCTTGTTGCTTAAATACCTCCTCAGCTTGAAGTCAGAGACACTCTTTCCTGTTTGTAACATCAACTTAATGCAGTCACCAGTGGTTGGAACATGTCCTGACTTCTTCGTAGATCAGAAGGCAATTAAAGATGATGAGCAATTTTTCATTAGCTGGAACTTTTAGTCAAACATTATGATTCTTATATAGTTTTCCTTTTTGCAGAACTGAAGTTAAATTAAGAGATTATTTAATAAGCTCTTTCACATGTCCATATTTTGGTCTAGCATATGTAAAAATTAAGAATAAAAATTCTGAAGTGATTATAACATAATTTGATTATCATTTGACCTTTTTATTATGGAATCACCCTTTCAAACTGACGGAACCTCTCTTCTATTCCAGGTATGGACTTATACGAACCTTTGGAAAAGAATGTGAAAATTGTTTCACATTGAGTTGTTGCATGCAAATGAGGCAAAAATTACTCAATAAGCATTGAAAATGATGCCAGAAAAATGACCCCCATTCCCTAGGCCACCTTCAATTTTTTGATGGTAGTAGAATGTGAATGGACTATTTCACCAGGATTTTAGTATTGAATAAACTAGAAGCAATTAATTTTTTCTCCATTATTTTTAATACTGATTGAGGCCTATTAAAATCAAGTCCATTCTGTTTTCCAACACTTTCATTTTCTCAGATTACTGAATGAGTCTTTTGGTAAACATTCATTTTCCTGGTGTTTTTTTGATTTGCATATTTTCTTTACAATAAGCTTGTACATATTTATTTGAGTTTTACTTTTTCACTTGAACTTGCTTTGCTTCAACTCATCTGAAGTACTATACAAAATCCTCTTTATAAAGTTATATATGTCTTGTTAATGTCCTTAGTCTTTTTCATACTTTTCTGTAATAAATAATGTGGACAACACCTCACTTAACATTCATCTGATGCATAATTGCTCAATAGTTTGTCTTTAAATTTTGTTGTATATTCCACCCTGCTTAACATTGATATCTTCTATTAACCATCCTTATAGCATTTATTTCTACTCTGTACCTTATATTAGACATCTATCTGAAGGCAGAATACACTGAATACTTCCCAAACCAGTTTCCTATGGGATTTATACAGAAAATGTTATACACATAATTTATAACTGGATGATAGATGATGAAAATTACTTCCTAATCTGTGAAGAAAAGGAATCTTCATGACGCCTGACTTTCTGTAAAACAGAACTCAATATTGCTTGACAAGGCAAGACTTGTAGATACATTATATTTGGACCTATTGAGCCTGTGGCAATATAGAAAATAGGCAAAATTATATAATCTTGGCAAAATTACACTTAATTTAATAGAGTTAATTTAGGGCAACATTTTCCAAAATTTTCAACCAAATTATAAAAACATAGAATTTTGGAATATTTGCCATATGTCCCAAATGCATTTTTAAAAATCTGGTTACAACTAATTTCATGAAAAAAGAGTTACTGAAGAATTTAGGTAGAAGTAGTTTTTATTTTCTTCTTCTACTAACTATTATCAGGTTAAATTCCATTTACCATCTTTCCATCCTGATTTCAATCCATTGTACTGAAGCTGATTTTTTACCTGATGAAGAGGAGACTTTTTTTTTTTTTTTTTTTTGCGGTGTGTGTGTGTTTGTGTGTTTGTGTGTTTGTGTGTGTGTGTGTGTGTGTGTTTGTGTGTGTGTGTGTGTGTGTGTGTGTGTTTTAAGAAAGTGCCTTTACTATGGGGAATTCTTCAGAAGAGGTAATATGACAGTTCAATATCGCACAGTCATTTAAAGAATTTGCTCAAGGAATTTCAACTTCCTCCATGAAGAAATGACTTCATAGAATGACCACTTTGTTGACTTGAAAAAGATTAGGAATTTTCTTACACATCAAAATAGAAAGTTTTGATTCTGTAGAAATTTTATCATTTTGAGGAGAATTGGAAATCTTGAAACTAGCCTGGATAAAATAAATATATATCATCCTATTCTTTATTTTACAAAATGGATGATGAAATTATTTTTATAAAATGTCTGGTTTAATTGTATGTGCAGAATTTCAATTTTTATTGGTTTACATTGACATGAGATTATGTAGAACATCCACTTTCTTTACGAAATCCATTCCATAAAAAATCATTTTCAGGACTTATTTACAAAGGATGAGAATATATTAATTCATATATGTTATGCATAGAAGTTTTCATGGAAAATCTACCTACCCAGATGAAAATACCTACATATCTTTCTAGAAACTGAAACTAGAGTTCCCTCAAAACATTATTTGATTCTTTTAATTTCTTCTCAGTAGAAGGGATTTCCTGTTTTATCAATTTTACTTGTGACCATAGGCAATAACAGTGTATTCTTAAAGTGAATTTGTTACTTGTATATCTGGATTCTAGATAGAACATATCAAATCAGTCTTCCAATCTTCATAGATTCACCGCCAGATAATCAGGAGTGTTACTGATGTCATTAAAAAATTCCCCATAATACTTTTAAATTTCTTTTCAGAAAGAAACTTTAATAAGTTTTTGTTCATGGATAAGTAAACACTAGTCCCAAGTGCAGGGTCAAGATTTGATAAGATTGAGTCAAGTAAGAAGGTGACAAAAACAAACAAAAGTTGTGGAAATCAGGACTTTGTCATGTCTAAAGAGCTCTACTCCACTCTTGGAACTGGCTTGCATAAAATTCATTGTCACCAATGTTAAGCTATAGTGCATCTAGATAATCCATGAATTGTGTCATATTCAGTTGCCTAATTTGAAAGTTGGTGTGGCCAGGTGATTCTAAATGACAATATTATGCTACCTAACATCCTTTTTTCAAAGGCACTGTTATATATATATATATATATATATATATATATATATATATATATGTATACACTTAATTTAATAATCCATATTTGCACTTCCAGGTTTGCTTTCAGGTGTTCAGGATGCATCCTAATGCCATAGGTGCCTTACTCTAATGCTCTCAATAATTTATTTAACTAAATGTCATACTGTATCTCCTTTGACTCAGGAATAGTCAAGTAAATACAAACATTTAGTTTAGATTATTCTCATTACTTAACAGTCAGAATTTATATCAATGAACAGTCAAGTCCAAAGGTTTTACAAGATAATCTCATTCTACCCAACAGTAACTTTAACTTAGTGACTCCTGACCATTTCAGGATATTCACTCACATTATTTACACACTCTGCTATGCTTTTTAGTATTTCATTCATAGCTGTGCATTTACCCCACTATATTATATTTATATGCATCAAAGAATTTATTTACAATTTATATATACATATATATGCTTATATATATGAATATATATATATATATATATATATATATATCTTTTACAAACTACCTAAACTTTTGTACATCATTTTCACCCTTTGTAAAATGAAGGAGTTATTCTAGATGTTCTGTAAGTTTCCTTATATTTTTAAATGTCTTGTCTATGATTTAATTGATCCCTGTTGTAAGTCATGACTCTTCAATAAGCAGTGAATAACTTGAAGGCAAAAGAGACATATATTTTACTTTTTATTTATTTTTGCAAAATACCTAGCACTTTGATGAATAAATATTAAATACCAAACACTGATTATTTGATGTATTGAAGGAACATTATGTTCATAAATACTTTAGTTGAAATACATGGAATTTGGAGGTACAAAAGGCTCCTTTAAAATGCTGCCTCTGACACTTCCTAGAGTTATGATGATTAGAAAGTCACAGCTTTTCTCTTCCTCTGTTTCATTGTCTGTAAAATGATGTATTTTATCTCTGGGCACCACCTCAAAAGGAATCTTGCAAAACTTAAATGAGGATTTATATATACATACATACACACACACACACACACACACACACACACACACATATATATATATANGTCTTGAGAGACATGAGGCTGGCAGACTTAGCAGGAGACTATAGAAATTATCAAATCATAAAATGATGAAGGCTTAGAGTAGTGACAGAGTCAGAGGACAGAAAGGGTCATATTCAAGAGACATATCAAAGCTGAAGTTAACAGGCTTTAAGAGTAGATTGGATATGGAGGGGTGGGATTCTGAGACAATGAGGAGTCAAGATGACTTTCAGGCTGTGAGCCTGTGGGCTTGGGAGGATAATGTTTCCCTCTAGACCAGTGATTCCCAAAGTGGGCGCTACCGCCCCCTGGTGGGTGCTGCAGCAATCCAGGGAAGCAGTGATGGCCACACTTTTTTTGGTATAACATTCTATTCTGAGTTCAATAAATAGTGTCATAATTTCCAGGGGGCAGTAAGTAGTATTTTTTCTGGAAAGGGGGTGGTAGGCCAAAATAGTTTGGGAACCACTGCAGACTAATAGGGAGGCAGGAGGAAAGGGTTGGGGTGGGGATTTAGGAGTAAAATATGAATTCTATATCAGACATTTTGAGTTTAAGCCATCTACTGGACAACCAGTTTTAGTTGGCTAAAAGACAATTGGAGGTGTAAGATTAGAAGTCAGCAAAGAATTTGAGGCTTGATAGGAAGATTTGAGAATAATCACAATAGAGATAGCAAATAAATTCAAGAGATTTAGATCATTAAATGAAATTGTTTAAAGGGAAAATAGGAATGGACTTTGGATCAAACCCCGAGGGAAAAATTACAGAGTGTAATCTGAAAGAGCATCCAGCAAAGGAGTCAAAAAAAGAGAAATCAAATAGTTTAGATAAGAACCTGCACTGAAGAGTGTCCCAAAAACCTATATAGAAGAAAATATCAAGGATGATAGAATAATCAAAAGTTTCAAGGGCTAAAGAGGAGTCAAGGAGAATGCGGAGAGATAAAAGACCACTGAATTGGCAAATTAAGCGGTCATTAGTAACTTTGGACAGTGAGCAGTTTCAGTGGAATGATTATATCAGAAGCTCGATTGTAAGGGTTTATCATCTGTTAGCTTTCAAAAGACAGAAAGTTTCTCATATAAATTTCTAACCACTAGAATATTTTGTTACAAATTCAAGAGTTCCCTTCAAAATGTGACAACCTGAAAATAAATTGAATTTTCTACTTTTTTGCATAATCTGCACTGAACCATAAATTCAAATGCCTTAAGTATGACTATTCTATAATTTCTGGCGGTGAAGATCTGATTCTGACTTTCCATAATAAACCTTTATATTAAAATTTAAGAGGAACACAAAAATCCAATTCTTTTCAATTATTTTGGAATATCTCAAAAAGAGAGAGAGGTATTTAGAGAGAACATCAACACACAATGATATGACATAATAGTGATGGAAACTTGGACATCCTCTAATCCTCCTTTTGTGAAAAGCATAATAGTCGATCATTTCTTAGTTAGTCTTAGTAGAAATTACATCCTTTAAATTATGAAAGAATAAACAAGGGTGATTATTATTCTGAACCCTTGTCTTAACAAAAAGCAGTAACAAGGGATCATAGGTTTAGAGATGGAAAAGACTTTAGAAGGCATATAGCATAGTTCCTTAATTTTACATGTTAGGAAGCTGAGGTGTAAAGATGTAAAGGGTCTTCTTACTACCCATGACCTCATGGGTAATAAGAGAAAGAGGCAAGATTTGAAGTCAGTACTCTTTACATACTACTATAAAACTAATTTATGAAATAGAAGTGATATTAATTTTGTGGGAAGAGACCATTCTAGCTTAGAATTTATATATAATGGGAGAGAAATGTGGGCTGAGACTGAAATACATATGTATATGTGTTCTATGGAGAACAGGTTTCATAGTATTCAGAGAAAGGTTAAAAAGAATCTCACAGCCTAAAATTTTAAAATGGCACTTAGCTCTAGAGTAGAATAGGGAAGCTCTCAAGATTAACATTATTAAGATAAAAGATTAAGATAAAAAAGAAAAATATTAATGAGTAATAAAAGGGGAAATGTGTAAAGATGACTACAAATGGTATGTCATTTGAAAAATTTTATCAGACATGCTAAAGCTCAAAATAAGTTGAAGTAGTTCAGAAACGCTATGGATGGCATGATAAAAGATTTGGGCTAAAGTTCTTCCTCTAACGCATATTGGCAATGTGATCCAGTGTAATCACAACTTCTTAGAGTCCCTAAACAACTCCCTAAAAATATACGTTAAGGAACAAGAGGGGAAAGGATGAATAATGGAAGTAATATTGCTCCCTGGTCAGGCTATATGTAGAACATTCTGTTCAATTCTGGATACCATATCTTCCCAGAGTAGATTAACCAGATATTTCTATATATAAAGATCATGCAAATAACAGAACTAGGGAAATTTACTTTGGAAAAGACTGGAGAAAACTTTGATTTGGAAAGCTCAATATTCAAATAAATTAATATTGTTATGTGCAGGAGATAATTAATTTTGTTTGTTTTAGTAAATGAATGAATGACCACATTTATAAAAGTACTTGATATGACACAAAGCAGATGTTGTACTAAGTACTGGAGATTCAAATACAAAAGCAGAAAGTTCATACCTTCAAGGAAGTTACGTTCTAATAAAAGGATACAATATAAAGAAAGCAGTAATTGTTAGATAAGGGGGTAGGATGTCATAGGTGGGAGAATGAAGTCAGCTGAATAGGTGAAGTCAATAAAGTCAATAATTTTGGCCTATGTATGGCTGGATAAAATGTGACATAAAGTCTGTTTTGTTCTGGTCCAGCAATATGTGTTCTCCAAGTCACCAGTTGATATAGCTTATTACCAAACTTAAGAGAATTTAATTAAGGGAACTGTGATGGGCTAAAAGGCACAGCATTAAGGAGGAGGCCACGAAAGGGCTGAAATTAATAATTAGATAGTCATAAAGTATGAGAGTTTCTGGAAATATTTATAAATAGTGCCTCAAAATTTGTAATTTTTTTTGTTGCTTCCGGAAATTGTTGGTCAGTTGACACCTGTGCAAATGTTGATTGATAATTTTAGTTCAAGGAGAACTCAATTGCCTGAATAATTCACATTTTGAAGATGTGCCAAAATAGTAGCATGTAAGGTACTCTCTTTAATACTTGTCTTGGTATATTCAGCACTTAGTTCATTTCTGAGCACGTAGATGTTTGATAAATGAATTGGAATAGAAGTTTCAGAGAGGCAGATTTCAGTTTAAAATAAGGAAAGAGCTTCCTAAATATTAGAGCTATCCCAAATTGAAATTTTATGTTTGGACAATGTATATACATATACCAAAGTTCATCAAACAAAGATAGGTTGACTATTTGTTGGGGATAATTTAGAGGGAATATATTTCAGGTAAGTTTGGACTCTATGGACTCTGAGATCTATTCCAAATCTCGGATTTTATGATTTATATGGAAGCATATTTTTAGGATTTTCAAAGATTTCAGAGAAAAAGAGGTGCTTGTAAATATGGATGTACAGTTTTTAATTCCTACTTATTATTCAGCTTTTGTGTTCTAACACTACTCAATTGATATATTCTAATCACATATAGATTTCCTAATTATATATTTTTAGATATGCTAATTTAGGTGATCAACATTATATTCAGTAATTATTCAGTTTTTATTCAGGGAATCATCTGGACAAAGAACAACACCATGATGGAAACCTTTTTCTATCTGTCTTTGAAAAGTAGCTAACTACCGAGTATACCTGGGTAACTAGCATTTTCCTTAAGAGAGAATTCCTTTGGGATAGATTTAAGATCATGTGGAAAAGTTTGAACATAGAGTGAGGAACTTATATATCACAGAGTCTTAATTACATTGTGAGAAGATGATTTTATCATTTTTCATGCATACTCTTGTTGACAAAAAAGGATATTTGGAAATATCTTACTTTCCTGATGTTTTCATAACCTTTCCAAGACTCCTAGGATCACATCAAATTCTATGATGGGATAAATTTAAGAATCTTCTATTTTTGAAGACTTTTTTTTCCTACTTAGTGAATGATAATGATTCAGTAAAAGGTGACCCAGGTTATTGACGTCAGGACACAATAATTGTTAAAAGACAAGGCTTCTTTGGACCAAGGTGAGTGATGAGGTTAAAGCTGTTTCTTAATTCTCATTCATAGATATTGTATTACATTAATTAGTCCAACAGGTTGACTTCCGGGTTAAGATGGTTGCAGAGTAGAAGCAGGGTGCTTTACTCTCTTAACCAACCTATACATGATACCTCAAAAGGACACAAAAACCAAATCCAGATGAAAGAAGGGACCCCACAGTAGGGAGCAGTATCAAAGGTATGTGAGATCTGGGCACTTCCATGCTATAAGGAGGGGAAATAGCTCCCATCAAAATGTGAGCTGATCAACCCACCCCCACCCCACCCACAGTACCAGAGTCAGAGGCTGCGCAAAAGAATTAGAGCAAGCTAGGGCTCAAAATCTAGCTCCTTAGCAATTAACTTGGACCACCAGGAGCTTGCCCCTGAGAGCAGCAAGACTTGAGACCCCAGGAGGCTGGATGGAACAGATCTTGGACACAGGAGTGGGGCTGAGAGAGGCAGTGGACAGTGGGAGCAGCTCGGCAAGCTGAGACTCAGGGAAAACCTCAGGCTAAGGAGCAAGCATGGGCCAATTTTTGGGCTTTGGGCTGCTGACTAGGACCACTGGGGGCTTTCCCCTGAGAACAGCTAGACTAGAGACCCCAGGAGGCTGGGGAGTGCAGACCTTGGGTGCGGGAGTAGACAGCAGAGGCCTAGCAGACAGTGGAAGCCAGGAAACTCACAAAGTAGCCTCAGGCAAAAACTTCTCCTTAGTTCCATACAAAGAGAGTCTGCCTGCCTTACTCAGACTTCTGGCTGAGAAAGCATAATGATACCAAGTGAGGGCCAAGAAATAACCACCAAAAAGACCAAGAAAAAAGCTCAAACACTTGATAACTTCTGCACAGAAAAAAATCAGAAAACAGAGGAGGATAAACAATTAAAGACATCCAAACCTTCCCCCAATATGAAAATTGGTCACAAGTTCTTGAAGAGTTCAAATCTGAGATTGTGAGAAAGATGGAAGAGATATGGCAAGAAAATAGCAGTTCAAAAGGCAGAATTTGACAGTTGGAAATTGAGGGTTAGAAATCAAAAGAAATGATAAGCAAATTGAAGACCAGAAATGACCAGCTGGAAGTCATGAAGAGCAAGATAGACCAGACTGGAAAGGAAAACCAAAAGATTATAGCTGAAAACCAATCTTTAAAGGCTAGAATTGGATAAGTAGAAGTCAATGAACTCACAAGACAGCAAGAATTAATAAAGCAAAGTAAAAAAAAAAACCTAAAAAAATAGAAGGAAACATGAAATATCTCAATGAGAAGGTGATAGATCAAGAAAACAGGTCTAGAAGAGACAACTTGAGAATTATTGGTTTCTGGAAAAATCAGAGACAAATAGAAATCTAGATATAATACTACAAGAAATTATCCAAGAAAAATGCCCTGATGACCTTGAACAAGAGGGCAAAATAGACAATGAAAGAGTCCATAGATCACCCTCTATACTAAATCCTCAGAAGACAACCCCCAGGAATGTAATAGCCAAGTTCAGAAGCTTCCAAGTTAAGGAGAAAATATTACAAGAAACCAGAAAGAGACAATTCAGATATCAAGGAACACCAATCAGGATTACATTGGATTTGGCAGCCTCCACACTACAAGACCTCAATGCTTGGAACATGATATTCAGAAAGGCAAGAGAATTGGGTCTACAACCAAGAATCACCTACCCATCAAAACTGACTATATACTTCCAGGGGAAAGTATGGGCATTCAACAAGATAAAAGATTTCTAAGTATTTGCACAGAAAAGACTCAGACTAAATGGAAAGTTTGATATCCAACCACAAAAACCAAGACAAACATGAAAAGGTAAATAAGAAAGAGAGGAGAAAGAAAGAAAACTCTTATCTTTAAATTGCCTTCTTCAAGGGCTTCAATAAGATCAAATTATTTGGATTCCTATATGGAGAAATATGTGTAGTTCTAAAAAATTGTACTCACTATTATAGTAATTAGAAGAATAGTCATAAGGAGAGGTTGGAGTACTAAATGATCTAAAACGATATGAAGGAAAAAAATGGAAGGGGGAATAGAAGATGGCATAAAGAGTAACTTGAAGGAATAAGAAAAATTGGATAATTTATACCACACAAAGAGAGCATGGGAAGGGGAGGGGATGAATACTATTATAAGAAGGAGAGAAAGAGAGTGTTAATAGGAAATACTTAAACCTTACTCACAGTGGAATTAATCATGAGAGGGAAGAGTAGCTAGATCCATTGAGATATCAAATTCTATCTAACCCAAAAGGTAAAGTCAGAAGGGATAAACCAAAGTGGGCAGTGGGGTGGGGAGTTCATAAAGGGAGGAAAAGAGAGGGGGGAGGGAATTCATTAGGCCTTAAAAATAATAAAAAGGGAAAGGAGGGGGTCGAAAGGGTAGTAAACCAAGAGATGGGACAAGGGGGACTGATTTAAAACAAACCACTGGTTTAAAAGGAAATAGCGTAAGAAGGGGTAGAACTAGGAGAGGATACCAAAATGTTTGGGAATACACAATTGATAATTATAACTCTGAATGTGAATGGGATGAACTTGCTTATAAAATAGAAGCAAATAGCAGAGTGGATTAGAAAACAAAATCCTACCAGATGTTGTCTACAAGAAACACATATGAGGCAGGTGGACATACACAGTGTTAAGGTCAATGGCTGGAGCAAAATTGTTTGGGCTTCAAATGAGAAAAAGAAGGCAAGAGTGGCAATCATGATTTCTGAAAAAGCCAAAGTAAAAATAGATCTGATTAAAAGAGACAGGGAAGGTAATTACATACTGATAAAAGGTAGTATAGAAAATGAGGAAATAACAGTACTCAACATGTACACACCAAATGAGAAACTGGCAGAGCTCAACGAGCAAATAGATAGTAAAACTATACTAGTGAGAGATCTAAATATTCCTCTATCACATCTAGATAAATCAAACCAAAAAATAAATAAGAAAGAGATAAGAGAGGTGAATGAAATCCTATAAAATTAGATTTAATAGATATGTGGAGAAAAATATATAGGGACAAAAAGGAATACACCTTCTTTTCAGCTGTACGTGGTACATTCACAAAGCTTGACCATGTAATAGGGCATAAAAACATTGCAAAAAATGCAAAAGAGCAGAAATAATAAATGTAACCTTTTCAGATCATAATGCAATAAAAATAATAATCAGTAAGGGCACATGGACAGGCAAATAAAAAACTAATTGGAAATTAAATAATATGATCCTCCAAAATCAGATAGTTAAAGAACAAATCATAGAAACAAATAATAATTGCATTGAAGAGAATGACAATGATGAGACATCCTACCAAAATCTGTGGGATGCAGTTAAGCAGTACTCAGGGGGATATTTATATCCTTGAGTGCATATAATAACAAATTAGAGATTGCAAAGATCAAAGACCTGGGCATGCAAATCAAAAAACAAGAAAGGGAATGAATTAAAAATCCCTAGTTAAAAACTAAATCAGAGATTATAAAAATCAAAGGAGAAATCAATAAAATTGAAAGTAAAAGAAACATTGAAATAATAAATAAGACTAGAAGCTGATACTTTGAAAAAATAAATAAAATTGACAAAGCACTGGTAAATCTAATTTAAAAAAAGAAAGAAGAAAACCAAATCATCAGTATCAAAGATGAAAATGGAGACCTCAGCTCTAATCAAGAGGAAATCAAGGCAATCATTAAAAACTATTTTCCCAATTTATGGCAATAAATATAGCAACATAGGTGATATGGATGAATATTTACAAAAATATAAATTGCCTAGATTAACAGTAGAAGAAATAGAATACTTAAATAATCCCATATCAGAAAAAGAAATTGAAGAAACCATCAAAGAACTCCCTAAAAAAAATCCCCAGGACCAGATGGATTCTCAAGTTAATTCTATCAAACCTTGAAAGAACAACTAATTCCAATACTTATCACATCATAGATAAAAAGACTTGTACAACAATATTTATAGGTATAAAATATCCCACAAATATGGTACTCATCCTAAAGCCAGGTAGATCAAAAGCAGAGAAAGAAAACTATAGATCCATCTCCCTAATGAACATAGATGCAAAAATCTTAAACAGAATACTAGCAAAAAGACTCCAGCAAGTGATCATGAGGGTTATTCATTATGAACACTTGGGATTTATACCAGGAAGGCAAAGATGTTTCAATATTAGGAAAACCATCCACATAATTGACCATATCAACAAGCTAACAAACAAAAATTACATGATTATCTCAATAGATGCTGAAAAAGCCTTTGAAAAAATACAACATCCATTCCTATTGAAAACACTAGAAAGTATAGGAATAGAAGGGCCTTACCTAAAAATAATAAACAGTAAAGCATCATCTTTAATAGAGACAAATTTGAAGCATTCCCAATAAGATCATGAGTGAAACAAGGATACCCATTATCACCTCTATTATTTAACATTGTTCTAGAAACACGAGGATTAGCAATTAGAGAAGAAAAAAGAAATTGAAGGTATTAAAATAGGCAATGAGAATACCAAGCTATCACTCTTTGCAGATGATATGATGGTCTACTTTAAAAATCCTATAAAATCAACTAAAAAGCTAGTGGAAATTATCAAAGACTTTAGCAAAGTTGCAGTATACAATTTAAATGCACATAAATCAACATTTCTATCTATTTCCAACACATCTCAGCAGCAAGAGTTATAAAGAGAATCACCCTAAAGCAGTGATGGGCAAACTTTTTATAGAGGAGGCCTTAGGAAAGGAAATGCTCATCTCTTAGTCTGTTTCTAAGGCAACTCTTTCTATGTTTCATTGTATTGTATCCTACTCATTGTATTCTCCAGATTAGGAATACTGTTGTGTGGCCAGATAGAATATTTCAGGGGGCCCCACCATCAGGCCCACGGGCCGTATTTTGCCAATCACTGCCCTAGACATAGTAAATACTAAGGAATCTATCTACCAAAACAAACACAGGAATAACACAAACACAATTACAAAACACTTTCCAAACAATTAAATTTAGATCTAAACCATTGGAAAAACATTGATTGTTCATGGGTAGAATGAGCTAACATAATAAAAATGACCATTCTACCTAAAATAATTTATTTATTTACTAAATTAGAAAAAACTAAAACAAACTTCATTTGGAAGAACAAATGGTCAAGAATATCAAGGGATATAATGAAAAATAAAATGTGAAGGAAGATGGCCTACTGGTACCAGATATTAAACTGTAATGTAAACCAGTGGTCATCCAACAATATCCAACAATAAGAGACAGAAGGGAGGATCAATTGAATAGACTTGGGGTAAATGACTTCAGCAAGACAGTCTTTGACAAACCCAAAGAACCCAGCTTTTGGGACAAAAATCCATGATTTGACAAAAACTGCTGGGAAAATTAGAAAATAATATGAGAGAGATTAGGTTTAGATCAACATCTCACACCCTACACCAAGATAAATTCAAATGAGTGAATGACTTGAATATAAAGAAGGAAACTATATATAAGTAAATTAGGTGAGCACAGAATAGTATACTTGTCAGATCTCTGGGAAAAGAAAGATTTTAAAACCAAGCAAGAGTTAGAAAAAAATTACAAAATTTAAAAAATAATTTTGATTACATTAAATTAAAAATTTTTGTACAAACCAAACCAATGCTACCAAATTTAAAAGGGAATCGGCAAATTGGGGGAAAATCTTTATAACAAAAAACTCTGACAAAATTCTAATTACTCAAATATCTAAGTATATATAAGCTAAATCAATTGTACAAAAAATCAAGCCATTCCCCAACTGATAAATGGGCAAGGGACATGAATAGGCAATTTTCAGATAAAGAAATCAAAATTATCGATAAACACATAAGAAAGTGTTCTAAATCTCTTATAATTAGAAAAATCCAAATCAAAACAACTATGAGGTATCACCTCATATCTAGCAGATTGGCTAACATGACCACAAAGGAAAGTGGTGAATATTGCAGGGGATGTGGCAAAATTGGGACATTATTGCATTGCTGGTGGAGTTGTAAATTGATCCAACCATTCTGGATGGCATTTTGGAACTATACCCAAAGGGCTCTAAAAGACTTCCTGCCCTTTGATCCAGACATAGAGCTGCTGGGTTTATACCCCAGAGATCATAGGGAAAAAGACCTGTACAAAAATATTTAGAACTGCTCTCTTTGTGGTGGCAAAAACCTGGAAAACATGGGTATGCCCTTCAATTGGGGAATGACTGAACAAATTATGATATCTGTTGGTGATGGAATACTATTGTGCTCAAAGGAATAATACACTGGAGGAATTCCATGTGAACTGGAATGACCTCCAGGAATTGATGCAGAGTGAAAGGAGAAGAACCTGGAGAACATTGTACACAGACAGATACATTTTGGTACAATTGAATGTAATGAACTCTTGTATTAGCAGCAATGCAATGATTCGGGACAATTCTGAGGCACTTATGAAAAAGAACACTATCCACATTCAAAGGAAGAGCTATGGCAGTAGAAACACAGAAGAAAAAGAACTCCTTCATAACATGGGCTGATGGGGATATCATTTGGGATGCAGAATTTAAACAACTACCTCAGTGCAAGTATCAACTATATGGAAATAGGTCTTGTTCGATGACATGTGAAAACCAGTGCAAATGTACACCAGCTATGGGGATTGGGGGTGTGGTGGGTAGAGTGGAGAGTAAGAACATGAATCATGCAATCATGGAAAATTTTTCTAGAATTAAAAATAAAATAAAATAAAATAAAAAGTTAAATATATTTCACTAGGTTCAAAAACAAGATTAAATAGCCATGTAGATGAGAAAAAAAATTAATAATTGTCAAAGAAAAAAATTGAAGCAAAACTGTGTGATTAGTATAAAACGAAAATTCACTAATTAACATCTTTTCCTCAATGAGGGAAAAATCATTGCAGAATATGAGCACATGAAGCTTTCTGGAGCTAAAATTTGACTATGATATAATTCAATTCAATGAAGCCAACATTTGTTAAGGGTCAATGTTGTGTAAAATATCAAGCTACATTTTAGGAATAAAAGAAATCAAGCAAACTCTCTCTGTTACAGAGGAATTTAAATTCTATTGGGTGATGCAACATACATATATATGTGTTCATATATGTACATATGGGCATACATACATTTAATAATTAAATATCACATGTGTATATCTATATATGTATGCAAATATATAAATATAAAAATGCATAAGGGATTTGGTACAATTGTCATGAATGAAATACCCAGACTCAAAGTTCCATTTCTAGCTGATTAACTTATTAGCAAGATCAGCTACTAACAATAAGTTAAGGTAAGTGGTTGCTCTCATTGTCCAAAGATGCTGAGTAGGAATTGCAGAGTTGTTTAAATTCAGATAACTTATTTCTGATAGTACATCATTGAGACCTCCCATAACAAATGAAAGGTAAACCTTATTGACAAACATTTGATGAGGAGATGGTCTAAGAATTCTTGAATCTTATTTTGAATCAATGGAGGAAAGTCATGAGATTTAGTAGCTTCTAGCATCCTGGACTAGAAGAGTCATAGTAATCAGGATCTCTATGACATAGTTTTCTCTTTGTAGACCAGGACATGCACAGCTTTGACTAGAAATCAAGGACACAAGATTAATTCTTTGTAGTATGGATGAGCTCAATCTGGTTTCTGTGTTTATGGAATAAACAAAGTTTCATCCCAAGCTTTAGAGGCCCAAGAATGTGATCACATTCCTTAGCCAGTTCCTAGGAGTGGTTTTTCTATTACAGCTAAACTGAAAAGTGAAGTTTTTAAACAGAGAAAGGAATATTACAAATTGTGATTAATAACTGATATATTGATACATTACAAAATGATACAAAATGATTAATAACAATGATACAAATTTAAAATAATAAAAGGATTAATATTAAAACCAATTTTCCCCACAACTAAGAGGATTAGGGAAGGCATTATGTGGGAAATGGTTTGTGAAAAGAGCCTTGAAAGAATACAGATATTTTATGAAGAGGAGGTGAGGAGCAAATGAATTCCAGTTATGGAGGACCATCTGTGGACATGGTCAAAAGTGTGATATGGAATTTCATAAATGGTAGAAAGTGAAGAGACCAGATTGGTATGAACAAAGAACATGCAAAGAAGAGAAATATGAAATGATTCTATAATATAGTACATATTGAAACCATTTTGCTGAGTTTTAAGCAAGGGAAAATATAAGACAAATGGTGGTTGTGATGATGGAGATTATTCACATAGTTTCTTCCCTATCTTGCCCATGAAACCTCTAGTAAATTTGAATTTTCTTTTTGGTGGTTAGGATGGAGGGCAAAGAAAGAAGTGTACATAGATAATAAGAAAAAGGGAGAGGAAATTTAGGGATGAGTAGTATTGAGAGAAAATTGGTATTGTAGTCAGAAGACTTACACTGTGGGCCCTCCTCTGACACTAACTTTCTGGGAAACCTTCATGAAGTAACATTACATCTTTGGGACTCCATTTTCTCATCTTTAAAATGTAAATGTTGGACTCAATTCCTGGGGTCCCTTCTAGCTCTTATATTTTATCATGCAAAAGTGGTAGAAGAAATCAGAAAGAATACTTGCATAGAAGTAAATAAAAGAAAAACAATCAGAAGATTTATTTATTCCGTAAAATGATTTCTAAAGGAGAAGGCTGGGGAAAATATTTGCAGCAAGTACCTCCAATAAAGGTCCTATTTCTCAAATAAATAGGAAAATGAGTCCAAATAAAAGAATATAAATCATTCTCCAATTGGTAAAGAGTCAAAGGATATGAATAGGAAACTTTCATATGAAGAGATGAAGGCTATATGTAATCATATGGAAAAAGCTCTAACTTGATCTTGATTAGAAAAATGAAATTAAAACAATCCTGAGATGCTTCATAACTATCATATTTGCTAACATGGAAAATAATAAATTCTGGAGGAGGTATGACATACATACACTGCTGGTGAGTTGTGAGCTGATCCAATCATTCTGATAAGTGATTTGGAACTATACTGAAAGATCTTTAAAACTGTGCATTCCCTTTCCAAGAGTACTTGGTTTGTATATTAACAAGATTTAAAAAGGGGGAAAGGACTTGTTTGTGCAAAAAACTATCTTATAGCAGCTCTTTTTGTGATAGTAAAGAATTGGAAAATTAGGGGATGTCCATGAATAGGGGAATAGCTGAATTAGTTGTGGTGTATGATTATGATGGAATACTGTTATGCTATAAGAAATGATGTAAAGGTCCTGGAAAGACCTACATGAACTGATGCAAAGTGAAGTGAGAAGAATCAGATGAACATTGCACCCAGCAACAGCAAAATTATAAAATGAACTTTTTTGGATACCTTAACTATTCCTGGCAATACAGTGATCCAAGAAAATCCTCAAGGACTCAATGAAAAATGCTTTCCACCTCAGAAAAAGAACTGATGGAGTCTGAATGCTGACTGAAATATTATATTTCACTTTTTCAGTTTTCTTTCATTTTTTGCGTTATTTTTCATAAAATGATTAATATAGAAAAAAGGTTTTACACTATTGAACATGCAAAATACATATCAGAATGCTTGCCATCTCCAAGAGGACAGGGAGAAAAAGGCTAAAAATTTGGCTCAAAAATGAAAAAAAATGAAGGTTAAAATTGTTTTTTCAAGCAACTGAGTAAAAATAATATTAGTAAGTAAAATACTTCTAATGTGTCATAATATTAATAAAAAGTACTTAATTGAAAAGCTTTAAATTGTTTTTTGATTATTGTTATAGGGCATCTTTGTCATAGTATTCCACATCTGGTAATTATTTATTAATGAAGGGCTCAAGTGAGCATACCAAGGAAAATGCAGAAGGATACCACAAAATATCAGATATAGAGAGTACAACAGTGAGACCTGATCTCCAGAAACCTCAGGAAAGATAGCAGTGGGTCCCACGAATTGAATCTAAATACATATTTACGTGTCATGTAAACACACTGTGTCACTTTAAGAAGGTTTATTCTCAAACAGCAGCACCAGAGTGCCTTACGATGTGCAATTCGTTGGTCAGCACTGTTAGCCAAAAAAAAAAAAAAAAGGTTCTTTAATTTATTGTGCCTTCATCCATGTCTCACCTCAAGGCTTTTCACATTATGAGTATAAAAATTTTATACAGTTCTTTGGAAGCACTGTAACTTCATTCTAAAGTCATTCAAAAGATTCAGTGAGAAAAGCTGATGAAAGTCAAGGAATGTTTTCTATTTTTTCTTGGAAATATTTAGGAAGAATCAAAAAGGGCCACAGCCAAATCATTTGGGTAAAAAGGATTTCAGAAAAATTCCTAGGATCAATCAGTCAATAAACATTTATTAAGCTCTTATTATGTGTCAGGCACTGTGCTAAGTTCTGAAATAATATAGACTCTCAGCTATAAATTCAGAACAAAATATTAGGTAAGAACAGGATTATGAGTCTATGTTACAGTAAAAAGCTTATATAACAGCTAATAGAACTAATCCTGTGAATGTAGTTTGAGCTTAGTGAACATTTGGTGCATATTAGTACCGAATACTAATAATTGCATTTAATTCCTTAATAAATATCTATTGAATGAATAAAAGTCAGTCAAGTTAACAAATAATTAACCCTATTTTATAGATTAAAAACCTGAGACTCTATGTAACATGTTAAAAAAGCAACAAATCAAGATTTATAAGGTTGGGTCATCATTCACTGGAAAACCAGTTTTGTCTGATAAAATATTTTATCAACATATGTGTCTCAAACTGGGATGTTCTGTCTTACCAATAGAGAGTGCTCAAGTCAAAATATGACTGTGCAAACCAAAATGGTCAGACTAGATCCTGATTCCTTTGTATCAATAAGACATTTAAAAGTAGATAGAAATATAAAACAACACTGCTGGAAGCATAGGGATCTCATGTTAATCTTGGATGCTACAAGATACTGCTGGGTATTGAGTTGTGGTACTGCCTAAGATTTCCATTCTAGAGATGTCAATCAATTGATACATAATCTTTTAATGAATTTGGAGGCAGAATCAAACTTAGAGAATAACACGGTTAATGTTATACAGTAACTAAAGCCCATAAAATCTTAAATTACTTTCTAAAGTTCACATGGGTATCAGGCAATATAAGTGGTATTCAAACCCAGTCCTTTTAATTCCAAATCCGGTGCCCTTTCTGTTTGAGTTGGCTGCTTCTCAGCTAGGGGCTGTCCTCCAACAGCACTGGTGGATTTCCCAAATGTTTGGACACAACTCATGTGGAGAAGTGAAACAAAGAGGTGGGAAACAAAGCAAAAGAAAGAAACAAATAAAAAGCTATATTGCAGCAGGAGCATCTGCTTCCATAAGCTTGTCTTTTGTGAAAATTATCTCACAGACTGAAAATTAATAATGACCACTTCCTTAAGCTTCATATTCTTTATACAGTGATACCTTTTCACCTAGATAAATTTACTAACTTGTACTTTCATTTTTGAATTTCCTTTTCTTCATTGAATTTTGATTTTTACTGAACTGCTTTTAGTTTGGTCATTATTCAAACACTACAGTTGTAACATATCATATGTTATTTCAGTCTTTCTTTGAAAGTCTGTAAACTAAATGAGAACCATAGCCAAGCAAGAGAAGATTGAAGGCTTGGGCATTATTACTTGATAGAGCAGCATGATAAGATTTTTAAAATTTGACAAGAGACAGATAATTAGTTCTGAATTAGTTCTGTCATGGAGAAATATACTCACTCCTCATACACACACACACACACACACACACACACACACACACACACACACACAACAAAAGGAAACTTCTAAAAAGAATCTCACAGCAGAATTAAATTTACAACAAAAATATCCTCCTAATAGAAAAATTTAACAACATTGAATGCAGACAGCAGCTTGCTGAGCTCATTAATCAGCAAACAGAATGTATTTTATTTAGGGATAACAGGAGTTATAATGAAGAATGGGATGATGACAGTGAATATGCAAGCTCACTGACTGAGATAATTATGTGGAGAGATTAATGCACTTTTTTTACATTGCCAGAAATAATGATATTAAAACTCTGCTGATTTCTTGGCATAACATCAGATTTTACATATAGATTTAGAGTCACAATAATCAAATGGAACATTTAAGATTGATGAGATCAAATAAAAATTCATGCTAGAGAGAAAGAGCTTCTAAGATGCCTATGGAGAATTTTTTAAAATTCAACTACTTCTCAACAAAAAATTTATTAATTCTTCACAGAAATAATTTTCTGATTTACAAAAAGTAGCAACTGTGCTCTGCTTTGAAGCTCTTCTATTCAGCCCCTATCTTTCCATAGGATCATATATCATAAGCTGGAAAGAACCTCAGATATTCTAAAGTCTCTTCTAGAGAGGAGAAAGCTTAAGACTTGAGAGGTTTTCACTTGTCCAGGATTGCACAACAATTTAGTTCATTAGAGAGAATTTGAATCTGTATCTTCAAATGAGCTAAAATTTTATGAAACATAGTTAGCATTTAATAAATAATTATTCCAAGAGTATAATCTTTCTTTTAAAAAAATAGTGATATGAGTTGGAAGAAAAACAAGAGCATTAAAGGCAATTACTAAAGATCTTCCTAGCTGAAAAGAAAACAAGACTTTATCATCTCTAAGCAAAATATTAAACCACCCTTTAATGGAAGAGAAACTGGAAATTACACTAGTGTGTAAATTATTTGGGAGGAAACATAATTTTTATATGGTTTCCTTTTACCATAGGTAATGGGTATATGCTGTCTATATTAGACTGGCTTTAATCTTCTGAACTTGACAAGGTAAAACTCTATTGATCTGTTTTCACCACCTTTATTTAATTATTTATAAAAATACAAATGATGTGATATATATCTTTATAATATGTATGTATGCAACATATATTATATGCATATTATATAGGTAAACTGTTTTTAATTCATGTGCTTTTCTTTTTTAATTGACTTTGTTTTTTTTGGTTACATGTAAAAACAACTTTTAATATTCATTTTTAAAAATTTTGGAGTTCAAAATTCTCTCTCACTTTCTCCTATTTCTCTTTTAGGAGGTAAGAATTTTTCTATAGGGTATATATGTGCGGTCATAGAAAACATATTTCCATATTAGTCATATTGAAAAATAAAACAGAAGACTACCCCCCCCAAATATGCTTTAATCTACATTCAGATTCCATCAGTTCTTTCTCTGAAAAAAAAATCTTTCCAATTGTCTTTGATCATATTGCTGAGAATAGCAAAGTCATTCATAGTTGATTGTAGTACAATATTACTGTTACTGTGTATTCTCTTGTTTTGGCTTACTTTACTTTGCATCAGTTCATGTAAATCTCTACAGATTTTCAAAAAAGCATCCTGTTCATCATTTTTTACAGCACAACAATATTCCATCACAATCATATACCACAATTTGTTTAATCATTCCCCAGTCAATGGGGTTCCTCTCAAATTCTAATTCTTTGCCACCACAAAAAAAAATTTGTTTTAATATGTTTGTGCATATAAATTATTTTCTTTTTCCATTTATATATTATTATTAGTTATATTATTATGTATCATTGCATATTATATTCCTTGTAATCAAGAACTACTAGTGGTATTTCTGGTTCAAAGCGTGTACATATTTTATAGCTCTTTGCCTATAATTGCAAATAGCTCTTATGAATGATTGGATCAGTTCACAATTCCACCAACAGTGCAATAATGTTCTAATATTTTAACTTCTCCAAATGTGTTGCTTTCTTATTCTATCATATTAGTCTTGGGTAAGTGTAAAATGGTACCTCAGAGTTATTTTAATCTGCATTTCTCTAATCAAGAGTGATTTGGGACATGTTTTCTAACTATAAAAAACTTTTATTTCTTCCTATGAATTCCTATATTTATGTGCTTTTTACTATTTATCAATTGGAGAATGCCGTGTTCTTATGAATTTAATCCAATTCTCTATATATTTGAAAAATGAACCCTTTGTCAGAAAAAAAAAAACTTATAAAAAACTTTTTCTCAGTTTCCAGTTTTTCTTCTAATCTTGAATTCATATATGGTTTAAAATTTTTGTCAGATAGTGAATTCTTACAAAATCGTGGATCTTTTGGTTTGTAAAACACTAGCTTACTATGTTACATGCTGAATATCTAATCTATTTCTATGTTCCTCCACTCTATTTCTTAACCAGTACCAAATAGTTATGATAATTGCTGCTTCATAGTAGAATTTGAGATCTAATAGAGTTAAGCCATCTTCCTTCATATTTTTCATTAATTCCATTGATATTTTATATCTTAAGTTCTTCCAGATAAATTACTTTTTCTAACTCATGAGCAATTAATGTTTTTTTTCTAGTTTTTTGGATCAGACCTTACTTACACAAAAAGAACCACATTTCAATAAGTAATAGAGATATTATAATTCTTTTGAGTATATAGAAGTAAAACTTTTCATGATTTACTTAAGCCTACATTGAAGGGGCTTAGTTTCATGAAACCTTAAATGAAAATGCAGTACAAAAAGAAGAAACAAAATTGCCAAACTGTTTCTGCAAAACATTTTAATCAGTCCTTATAAAACAAGTAAAGGTTAATCATAATGATAACAGCTATCCCTTATATAACATTTTGTTTTCAAATCACTTCACATTAAGAGTGATTTGACATTTAGAATGTGGTTATATTAAATATTTAAGGTTTATTTTTTTCAGGGATATAAAAAGTAGATTCATTCAAGTTTACTGATTGAATGAAAAAATGTATTTTACTTTGACCCTCATATTTATTTATTTTTCTTTAAACCCTTGTACTTCGGTGTATTGTCTCATAGGTGGAAGATTGGTAAGGGTGGGCAATGGGGGTCAAGTGACTTGCCCAGGGTCACACAGCTGGGAAGTGGCTGAGGCCGGGTTTGAACCCAGGACCTCCTGACTCTAGGCCTGACTCTCACTCCACTGAGCTACCCAGCTGCCCCCTGACCCTCATATTTAAAACCATTACTTGACAGTTGGGAAGGTTTTATAATGCCAAGCTAAACTCTCGTCCCTGAGCCAACCTATTAACCTAAGGAGTGATTTAACTGTAAGATAAGAATTCAGAATGTTAGAAGTATTTTAACCAAGGCTAGGGACAAGAACCAATGGTTGATAATACTTTTAGATAAAAAAGAAAGGATTCCAATTATACATTAAAGTTTATTTCATCAAAAGCATATTTTATATGTATCATGTTTATTGTGTTCCATACTATTAAGTACAGTTGTTTTTATTTAAGTAATGTATTTTTAAAAAGAAAGAGAAGAAAATCTTGTTCATCTCAGAAAAGGGTAAATTATACCTACTTTACAAACTTTGATGCTCCTATCCTATGGCAGTGGCAATAAATAATAATTGCCTGATAATGTTAAGATGAATCAAAGGAAAGAAGGAAACAAACACTTATCAAATAGCTGCTATGTACCAGATATTGTCCTAAATGCTTTATTATGATTTCATGTGATTCTCTCAACAACCTTGGGAAGTGGATGTAATTAATATTTTTTTTTATAATTGAGGAACCAGAAACTGATTAAGGTTAAGTGACTTCCCCATATAGCTATTAAGTGCTTGATGCTGGATTTCAACTCAAGTTTTCCTGATTCCAGGTCAAGCACACTATCCTAGTTGCTTCTAGGGTGGTTATCTACTTTGAAAGATTAAGTTGTAAACAAACATATACATGGAGTTTCTATTTCTGTCTTTACTATTGGACTTTAATAGTAGAATAAAGAAACACTGATGATTTATGTGTGTTTATTTTATAATATTCTAAAACTACTGAAATTGTTAATTTTTTTGTGATTATTTAAGTATTTACCCCTAAATAGAAATGCTGTGATGAATCCATGATGTCTTTGATGCAGAAACTCCTTCCACTGATATTGATTCTTTACAACTTTCACATCATCTAGAATTCTTATCTTTTTTTTTCAAAAATACTCCAATGGGGATCAATCTGTGCAAAATGCATGAGGCCTACTATTCAAATGTCTCTGGGTACCATTATCATTCTTCTGCTATTCATAGTTTTTCCCTATCATTCATAAAAGATGACTGGGCTATACCCATTCCTAATTAAAAACACAGAGAATACTGGAATAAATGGAACATACCTTAAAATGATAAATAGCATAAAACCATCAGCAAAAATTATTAGTTAGGAGGGTAAGCTAGAAATCTTTTCAATAAGATTAGGAGTGAAGAAAGGATACTCATTATTACCACTACTATTGAATACTGTACTAGAAATGCTAGTTATAGCAATAGAAGAAGAAATTGAAGGAATTATAATAAGCAATGAGGAAATAAAGCTATTACTCTTTGCAGATGTTATGATGGTTTACATAAGGAACCTTAGAGAATGAATCAAAAACCAACTGAATATTTAACGTTAGCAGTTACAGAACATAAGATAAATACCAACAAATCAGTATTTTAAAAATTTTACTAATAAAGTTTAATAGCAAAGATAGAAAGAGAAATCCCATTTAAAATAACTGTGGATAATATAAAATGCTTGGGAGTCATCCTGCAAAGACCACTTAGGAACTTCATGACCCCAATTTAAAAATACTTTTTCACACAAATAAAGTCAGTTCTAAACCATTGGAAAATTTTTAATTACTCATGAGAAGGCCAAGCAAACATAATAAAAAAGGGAATTCTAACTAAATTAATTTACTTATTTATTGCTTTACCAAACAAACTATTCAAAAACGATTATGTAGAGGTAGAAAAAAAGATAAAATTCATCTTGAAGAAGAAAGACCAAGAATATCAAGGTTAGAATCAATGAAAAATATGTAGGATGGTAGCTTAGCTATACTGGATTGTAAACTGTATTATAAAGTAGCAACCATCAAAACAATCTGATACTAATTAAGAAATAGAAAAGTGGGTCAATGAAATAGATTAAGCACTGAACACGGAATAGTAAATGATCATGATAATCTAGTGTTTGACAAACCCCCCAATCCAAGCTTTTAGAAGAACTCATTACTTAACAAAAATTGCTAGGAAGACTGGAAAGCAGTATGGCATAGACTAAGCATAAATGAATACCTCATATGATATGTAAAGATAAAAAATGAATACATTATTTAAAATGAAGATATATAATATAAACAAATTAAGGTAGCATCAAATAATTTAACAATCATTCCTATGGAGAAAGTAAGCATATATGTCCAAACAAGACATGGAAAACATTATAAGATGCAAAACAGATAACTGATGATATAGAAAAAAGTTTTTGCACAAACAAAACCAATGCAATATATATTAAAAAGGAAAAAACAAACTATGAAAATATTTTGTAGCATGTGTCTCTAAGAGAGGCTCATTTCTCAAATATATAGAAAACTGAGTCAAATTTGTTATAAAAAAAGACACAAGGTAGTCCCCAATTGGCAAGTAGTCAAAGGATTTGAAGACAATTATTTTCAGATCAAAAAAATTTAAAACCATCCTTAAAGGGCATCTAACTGTGCACATCCTTTGACATAGACATACCAGTAGTATCTGGTCTATATCTCAGAGAGGTCAAATATAGGGGAAAGGGTTCTACTTATACAAAAATATTTATAGCAGCTCTTTTTTGGGGTAACAAATAATTGGAAACTAAAGGGATGACCATGGTTTGGGAAATGGCATGAACAAGTTGTGGTATTTGATGGTAATGGAATTGAGCCATGAGAAATGACTTAACAGGATGATCACAAAAAATCCTGAGAACACATATGGAGTAGTGAAAAGTGAAGTACAAAAACCACAACATTGTACACAGTAACAGCAATAATGTACAGTCATCAATTGCAAATTACTTAACTATTATCAATACATAAGAAATCCAGGACAACTCCAAAGACCTCATGACAAAAAAGGATATCCACCATCATAAAAAGAACTGATGGAGGGGGGGCAGCTGGGTAGGTCAGTGGAGTGAGAGTCAGGCCTAGAGACAGGAGGTCCTAGGTTCAAACCCGGCCTCAGACACTTCCCAGCTGTGTGACCCTGGGCAAGTCACTTGACCCCCATTGCCCACCCTTACCACTCTTCCACCTATGAGACAATACACTGAAGTTAAGGGTTAAAAAAAATTAAAAAAAAAAAGAACTGATGGAATATGAAGGCAGACTGATGCATACCATTCTTTACTTTATTTCTTCCATTAATTTTTCTTTATTATGACCAGTGTGTCATCTTTCATAACACGACATGGAAATATATACTGTTTGATAGCACATGTACAACCTGTATCATATTATTTTTCATCCCAGGCAGGGAAAGTGGATGAGAGGAAAAGAGAGAACATGAATCAAAAAATGTCAGAAAATCATTATTAAAATTGTATCTACACAAAATCTGGAAAAATAAATAAAAATTTTAAAATTACTAGTCTTGATCTTTTCTATTTATCCATATCTACAATAATGTTTTTTATGTTATTTCACTGACAAGTCATCATTGGCAACATGTTTTCTCCTTATATTTGCTAGGAATCTTTTAATTTATAATTGAGTCATTTTTAGATGTTATTTTTATGATAATAATTCTTAGTAATCTAGCATACAGGTTAGGTTAAAATTGATGCATGAAAGATAACTTTTTTATGTCAGCAAACTGGCATTTTAAAAAAAACTTTTTGTACTATTTCACAATATGATCTAATTTAATCATCTACTTTTCTCTTCTGGACCCAGATAATTTTCATCTGCAGTTCCTGATACATGTTGGTTAACTAACCTGTCAAGCTTACCGTCTAGTTACCATAATAATATGGAAAATGCAATTTTTATATCCACTTCATTTTGCCATTATAGGCTATTATTCATGGTGTTGCTTAGATTGTACTCAACATACCATGTTTTTGTAAATGACTTAGTTGACAGTATAACTCTGGTTTATAGTCTCCTAATGTTTATTATTGCCAACCGAACACAGTTATCTTAGTATTTATAAGATGACTTGATTATTTTAATGAATGAAAGTAGCCCTTTCAAAGTCTGGACTCACTCTCTCACAGCAGTTTTAGGTCCCTCAAAGCAAGTTTACCATGTCCTTCTTTACTTTTCTAGGCTGAGCATGATTCCTTAATATTATCAACCTAAGCCTCCATTCTCCTATGTTCTCAATATTAACTGCCAGTGATTAGTGCCCCAGTTCCATTTAACAAACTTCAAATAATTTTTGTAAAGGGACATTTAACAAAGGAATATTTTTCAAAGTGATATTTAGATATACCATGAACTGAAGCTACAAAGCATTTCAGCTCCAACACCTGGGGGTACAATCTCCCCTATACCACCTTGATCTCTAGTAAAGAGTGGACTTTAACCTAAAGGAGTTGCATAGCATTGACCCTACCAAGTGCACTTCTGAATTATGCATGACTGATAGATGAATCTTTGTATCTCCCTGGTAGCTGCTTTTGATCTATGCTGTGTCAAACAGGTTGATTGAGACTTTGATCCTTACAATGTGCCTTCTGGCAAATCATAGCATGGACTCCAGTTCTTAGCCTTCTGGTGCTTGATATTTGACCTTTCAAAGCTCAAAAGGTGGTAACCATCTCCAACATTTCTTCATGTTAAGCAGGAAAGAACAAAGGCAAAGTTTCCATATTCATTAGCTACCTGCCAGTAAAGAGGACCAGTGGCCTCTTCCATCCAGAACCTTACCACATCTCTCTTTTTGTTTTAATAGTCCTTAGATGTATTTTTCTAAAACTTTTTCTATGTTTTATGTCTCCCTGATAGTTTATATCATCAACATTAGTAATGAAGTTTTTAGTATTGATAATATAGTTTTATTTACTCTTAAAACTTTGAACTCACTAATTGTTTTATCTAATTCATTAGTTTAGAAAAAAGTCTTTAGTTTACTTATCAATTCATAATTATTTTTATTTTTTTAATTTAATTTTTATTTTTTAATCTTTTATACTTCTAATTTAATGTGTATTTTTTCTGTTTTTCTAGTTTTTAAGGTGTATTCTCAATTAATTTATTTCTTCTTATTTTTGATAAATATATATCATATAATATATATATTATTTTAAGAACCAGTTTAGAAATATTCTGAAACTATCTATGTTAATCCTTTATTTAAAAGCCCTTTATTGAATAATATTTTATTATATTATGGTCAATAAATTATGTGATTAATATTTCTATTTTTAGGTATTTTTGTTATGTTTTTATATCCTAATACATGTCAAATTGTTTTAAACATGCCATGCATTATAATTATCAGGGATCTATCATTTCTAAATTTTGTAAAATTTTATTTAGATCTTTAATACATTTCTGTACTGGAGCCAACTTTGAACCAAATTGCAAGAATTGATTGCTAAATTTCCAGAGTGAGTATTTACATGTTTTTGATATGACTTCATATCTTCACCATTAATATTGTAATAATAACAATAATTAATAATAATAACTTATTAGAGGATTTACAAAGGTATGCAGGAATGAATTGATTTTTGAAGAGAGCCCAACAAATTCTATTCCAGTTCCAATTCATATTTATATGGAATTAGTTTATGTTGTTGGTATCTAACCGACCTTGACCAATAACTTTATATTTTGAATATTCAAGAATTATTTTATTAACATTATATATTTGATTAATATGTATATATANGCCATGCATTATAATTATCAGGGATCTATCATTTCTAAATTTTGTAAAATTTTATTTAGATCTTTAATACATTTCTGTACTGGAGCCAACTTTGAACCAAATTGCAAGAATTGATTGCTAAATTTCCAGAGTGAGTATTTACATGTTTTTGATATGACTTCATATCTTCACCATTAATATTGTAATAATAACAATAATTAATAATAATAACTTATTAGAGGATTTACAAAGGTATGCAGGAATGAATTGATTTTTGAAGAGAGCCCAACAAATTCTATTCCAGTTCCAATTCATATTTATATGGAATTAGTTTATGTTGTTGGTATCTAACCGACCTTGACCAATAACTTTATATTTTGAATATTCAAGAATTATTTTATTAACATTATATATTTGATTAATGTATATATATATATTTAATATTATATCAGAAATAAATGGAAAATATAGGGAAAATTGCTATGGAACATGTACTCATCAAAAGTAATTTATGTTAACACCACTAAAAGAAAATGTAATCTCTTAAAATTAAGTCTATAAGAAAATTAAGTCTATAAGAAAAGTCCTTTTTCTTATTACAAGATGAAATATTTTATCTTAAGCTCCAAAATTTAGAGTGCTTCAAATGTTCATTCAAGTATAAATCTTATTGAATTCATTCAATAGCCAACACTTCCATTTCAATTGAAATTACTCTGTCTTCCTATTCATGAATTATCAATAGAAAGATTTTAAAATCCACTTTCTTGGGCAATGTATTATCAGAGTAGTTCATCAGGTAACAAAATAAATGGAGAAAACAGTTTTCCTGTAATATTGAATTCCATTTTGCTAAATCATTGTCTACATTGTAAAAAATAGCTTATCAGATGATAAACTACCAAATATTTTGATTGGCTATATTTTAATATGCTTCTTCCTTTCCACTGAAAATTTCCCAAATGTAAGGGGATCAGGGTACAGTGTCAAATAAAGGGTGATAGCCTCCCCCTTTATTTAATACACTTGAGTTTGTACTAAATTAACACATATAACAAATAATTTCTTTTTAGTCATTGATAATTTAAATAGCTTATTGTCTTTCTGATTACTGTGACTATATTTAGAGTCTTCTGTCAAGGCAAGGAATAAAAAAGCTGGACCTTCTTAGTTCTTTCATCTTTACTATCTATCTAATAGTGTTAGTCTTCTATGAAAAGTTGTTCCCAAAAGCGCCTTTAGGTAGACAAACAACTCCTGACCTCTCCAAGTCCTGAGATTAACGGCAGGACTGGAAATATCCATCTCTTGCTTTAGGAACAACAATCAAGTTAACACAAACATTAATTTTGGGAACGTGAGGTGTCTACCAATGTATCATATCTCCATTTTTTCTTATGTCTTCCCAGACCCAACCCAAATACCTTTTCCTAGACCAATTACTTATTTTCTGGTATCCTTCTTTATTGAAATTCACTCTCCTTGAGAGCAGGGACTGTTTTGCTTTTTGAAATTGTATTTCCAGTACTTCACATAGTGCCTAGCACTCAGTAAGTGATTAATAATAAATACTATTTTTCTTATATGTATCCAATCATTAAATCTCCCATCAAACATCATGAAAAAGGTTATCTTTGATGCTTAGAATGCTCCCTCTCTTCATCATGAACATCAGAAATCTCTTGTTTCTTTCTGTTCAGATTCTACTGCTTTTGGGAAATCTTTCCCAATCATGCTAGTTTTTAGTGTGCTGCATCTTCAAATTATGGTGTATAATATTACAACCTATGATCCAGTCTCCCATGCTCACCTGAGCCTTTTGACTCACACAGATTAAATCCCATCTGTGAGACTTAACCAAAAAGCTCACTTTCTTTTTGAATCATGTGACTCTACCAGGAGTTTACTTTCAGAAACACACTCCATTGTTACTATACCAGTACTCAGATTAATATGTGGGAGAGAGAATAGCTTTTATTTTACTCCACAAAAAATACTAAAGGTGCAAAGAAGACATGAGAGATCATAAACAGATATGGAAAAGACGTAATACCCTATAAGTTCCCATGAAAGGAGAGTGAATTAAGGATTGTCAATAAGGTAACAACCTAGAATTCTATAGAAATCCTTCTTTTCCACAAAGTTGTACACAGATCCCAGCACAGCTCCACCAGCCACATAGTACTACTCTTAGTTTTAAACTCTTTCTGAAAGGAAAAACACTCTGGGGCAAGTGATAGTCAACTATTTTTCTATTGGTCCTATGTTGTCCAAATAAGTTTCTAACTCAATGTTCCAGGAAGGAAGTTATAAAGTTCTTATTCTTATTTCCGTGTTATATTTTTAATTTACTTACTGGCCCTTCAATAAGAGGTCACATCTCCTTTCTCCCCAATGAATATTTGTTTCCTCAAAGAAGCTTGCTTCTTAATATCCCTTTTTTCTCGAGAACAGAAGTTCTTAACCTATGGTCTATAAACTTGATTTAAAAAAATTATTTTGATAAATGAAATTCAATATCATTTGTTTTATATGTATCGCATTTTGTTTTATGGACTTAATTTCATTTTTTTGATAAAAGTCCAATAGACTTCAGTAGACATCCATGACATACACATAAACTTACACTCATACATACATGCACCTAAATAAATATGTATATGCACACCCCCCCACACACACACACAGAATTGAGAAGCCATGAGCATGATAAAATTTCTAAACCCTTGAAAATTCCAAGTCTTATTGAGTCTAAGGTCTCCTATTACTAGCAGAAGGTTAAATCCGGTTATCAGTTTAATTCCCTTATTTTTGTCATGGAAAGTTAAGGCTCAAGAATATTTTCCATAAAACCAAAAACCAGATACCCTTGGCCCACATATGCAAACACAAAAAACTCACTCTTTGCTTCTATTCAAAGAGAACCATTAGTGTTCTATGATGTAAAACAAAAGTGCATGGAAAAAAGTTTGTTAGAGTAGAGTCAAAATGACTCCACTCTTTTGTGCTTAATATCTTGACGAAGTGAAAATATGTCCCATGTAATCAATCAATAAATCAATCCATAAGAGATCTTAAAACCAAGTGGATTTTTTTTAAAACAAAGATCAAGTGCAAAAGATCTGTTGCAAAAATGGCACCAGACAAGATGTCTTTTCTATTTGGCTGGAGGAATTATTCATTTTCTCTGGGTCTCTATAAAAGAATAAAGTCTGAATGACAGGAATTCCAGAAATTATAGTGTATGCTTTGTAGCATATTGCTGAAAAGAAATCTCCTGTGGGGTGGGGAAGAGAAGCCTAAACTTGCTCATGGGTAAGTTCTCATTCCTTTGACTGTAGGATGGTTTTCCAAAGTGCATACTATAAAGGAATCATATATAACTATTTTTTTTTGATTTGCTGACTTTTTGACCAAAGATCTGTAGATTGTTAAATATCTTCCATTTAGTCTTCTCAGTGATATCCTTGGATCACTGGCAACATTGCCTGCATCATAAGCCAAGGACAAACTGTATGCAGATTCTCTATGCTTAAGGGAAACATACATATGGGAAAAAAAGAAAGCAATCAGGGTCTGTGAGTTAATTCTTTGCCACATGTGTTTTCTATGATTGAGAAAGTTTTCCTTTGGACTTTTTATTTATTTTGGAAAAGTGCATTGCTAACTTTGGGGGAGATTCCTTTTTCCTACTGTGTAACATTTTAGTAAAAATGCCTTTCTATTTAAAAATATATTACTTAAGCTGGCTGACAAAAATTATTCTCCACTCGATTTGTTACATAGCTAACAACTTGAGCTGATAATGTAAGAGAAAATAAATCCTTACTTCTTTTGGGGAACAACTATAGATCCTTGTGGGGAACACTTAGTCAGGCTTTGGATACTTAATTTGACAGTGAAAACTGGAGTTCTGATGAGGATATTACAATAAAAAAATAAAGCCTGAAAGTAACATATTGCTCTTCAAAGAAGAATTCACCCTCCAAATAGTACATGTCAATTAAATTATTTAGAAGGCCAAATGATTATTGGAAACCAAATAGAAATTAGCCTTTGTTCTCTTCAGATATCAATGGATATGTCTATTTTATCTACTGGGGAGATGTCATAAAATGTCTCATAACCTTCAAACTGGAGAGATCATTAGGAACTACTTTGATCAAGCCAAATTAACTTTTCTTATCTTTATATCTAAAATCTATGATGTGTCTTACCAATAAAATATAAATCCTTGAGAATAGAGAATATTTTCCTTTTTGTATTTATATGCACAATATCTGGCAAATATTCTGCACATACTAGTCACTTGATGTTTAATATATTTAGTAAAGAATGTAATCAAGGAAATGTGTAACAAAGATTCATACTCATACAATATGAAGAGATGTAGGGGTCTAGAAAAAGGACCCAGAACATAATGAATGAGCACCTGTGCTAAGCTTGGGGAGAACATGCACACATGCCATAATGAATGGGCAGACATGAATCAGCTGGGACTTGCCTCATAGCATACATCAGACTGAGGAGATCACAGATCCACTGAATTAACAAAAAAAATTCATTTTTATCTTCATGGCAACTTTATATTGCAACTACTCTAGGAATTAATATATTTAACTTACAAGTAAGCAAATTGAGACTCAAGTTTTTATGGCTTGCTTAGGGTCAGATAGTATCAGCAGTATGGTTTGCACCTAAGCTTGAATTTGGAAGGGCGCCATGTCCAGTGTCCAGTGTTATTTCTACTATAATACAATGTTTTTCTTAAAATATGGAGAATTGTTTTGATAACATTTTAATGAGATTTCAGGTTTCTTGGTGTTCAATATGCTTCCCTCCTGATGTCGAGGAAAAGAGTGGTGATAGATTCTTGTGAATATTTATAAGCTACTTTTAGTTTTAAATGGATGTATTCAGTTTTATACTTCCCTTAAAGAGTTGAATGATTAACTGGAAAAGTCAAAGCGATTATATTATTCTATGTTTTCTTTACAGGTTTCTATCAAAAGGTGGGGGGAAGCCTGTGGTTACCTTGGATTTTCCTTGAAGGTGTTCTTAGAATAACTATAGAAAGATAGAAATCACAACCATGTTTTATCAGATATCCCTTCCTTTGTGGGCATGCTTTAGTGTTGTTATGTGCCTAGAGCACAGCAGCACACCACATACCCCCAATATTTCAGTAATGGCCTATATATCACTGAAAAGCAGAACTTGGCAACTTGGTGAATTTATTAAAATATCAGCAAATGGCTTTCCTGAGTTTGAGTGCAAAGAATTCCTGTTGGGTGAGGAGGTAAACCTGACTAAAAATGACCATGGACATAAAATATTGTTGACTATAATTGAATGAGACATCTTTTTAACTCTACTGGATTATTTTACTCCAAAAGTTTACCCAATAATTTGTGTCAGATTCAAAGGAATAGAGTAATGATTAGTCATTCACGAAGATGGATATGTAATGTTGTCCAGATCCTTCAAATCTGAATATCTTTTTATACTTCTTTGTCTCCCACCCAAGGAAAATTTCAATGTGTTGGGATCTGTGGTGTCATTGCCAAAGGATTATACTTATAAAGAAATCTATTGGGGGGTGGAGCCAAGATGGTCAAAAAGGGACACAAACCCACCTAATTTTTATCTAATTACCCTCTAAAAAACTATTATACTGCTACAAAATGATTTCAATATGAAAAAAATATAACCCAGAAAAAAAAGATGGGCTGAAATAATTTTAAACAGGAAATAATTAAGAAAGCTGGTATAAAAGATCCAGTGCACTGGGGAAAAAGTGGAATGCAAAGTAGCATGACAAGGCATGTAGATGAATTAGTGGCAAAGTCTTCTGTAGTTTTCAGTCATGGGTGGTAAGGAGGAGAGTGAGACACCTGCTCAGAAGGAGATTATGAAGTCTCTTTGCTGGTTCTTGGTCTAAGAATGTTGTTTTATTGCCCATACACAGAACCAGGTCACAGTCTGGTGGTGCAGTCTCAGGGTGAGGAGGAGCTCTAGCACACACAAGTGCTTACAGTCATAATTTTGTGAACAGGGGACCCTGGTACAGTCTCAAGGCAGAAAAGAGTGCTTGTGGCCATTCATGTAAGGGGGGGAAAGGGGTTTTGGGGTCAAATATATTAAAATTTGGTCGCCAAGGGAAATTTCCCCAATTAAGGAATAACCTCATCAAAATTGACTTTTATAGGAATATATTTACAATTTAAGAAGAGGTAGAAGAAAAAAGGAAATAAGAATCTAAGACAGTAGGTAAATTGCTACTGTCCTCTAATTAATCCAGGTAGATCTAATTAAAACTCAGCTGAGAGTCAGAGGGCCAGAGGCCTGGAGGTGAATGAAGCAAAGCTTCATTCGTAGAGTCTCTAATAAAGGGAAGTTCTTTAAGAGAAGTTCAGGAAGATTCAGTCTTTAAACTCACCACATGGACTTCTAAGAAGATACCTTAGTCTCACCAAGGTCTCAGGATCCCAGGTCTAGCACTTCTCCAAAGACCAGAAGAGCTAGAAGACTCCAAAGAGCTCCTTCACCAGCAGCCCTCTTCACTAGAAGACCTCCTTTCCAGCAGAAGACCTCCTTTTCAAGGGGTCACTTATCCATCACTTCCTGTGCCTCTCTCCTAGTTTGCATGTCCAATCACAATAGACACTTCTCATAGAACTGCCTAGGGGGCAGTCAGTTGATTCTGATTTGTCACCCACTCTAGCACACTTGGGTTATGGACCTCCCAAAATTGGAGGTGCTCTCACCTTTGGTGATTAGATGTAGAGATGGGCAATGTAGACTTAATCTAATTATCACACTTACAAACCAGAGCTGGGAAAATATTAAACACACCTCTCCTTACATCAATCATCTTGGAAGAACTGAAAACTTCTAGATCTCCAGAGCTATCTCTAAAGACTGAAACAGAGCTCTCTTCAAAAAAGAAGTTGAAAGAATCCATTGATTACCTCCTGAAAGAGATTCCAAAAGGATAACTCTCAGGGATATTATAGTCAAATTTCAAAATTCCCAGGTCAACGAAAAAATATTGCAAGCAACCAAAAAGGAACAATTCAAATATTTTGGAGTCACAGTCAGGATAACACAAAAATTAGCAGCTTTTTCATTAAAGGATCTGAGAGCCTGGAATAGGACATTCCAGAAAGCAAAGGAGGTAGGATTTCAACCAAGAATCATTTATCCAGAAAAACTGAGCATATACCTTCTGGAGGAAAAATGGGCATTTAATGAAATACAGGACCTTTATACATTTCTGATGAAAAGAGCAAAGGTGAGCAAAAAATTTGACTCTCAAATACATACAAGATTTGAGAGAAGTATATAGAAAGATAAATGAAAAGACATTCAATTAGGTTAAATTGTTTATATATGTACATGGTAGATTTTAAAATTAATATTCAATGCCTCCAGAGTATGATATTTATAAGGATTTATTAATATTAAATTAGAGAGCTAGAGAAATGCAGGGAACCTTTCCCACTCACCCCAAAGAGGCTTGTCTCACCAGCAATCCTCACCACACCACCCAGGGTGTTCAATATCGTGCAACTTTATAATGCAAAGGTGATTCTTGTACCTCCTAAAAATTTTATCATTATTTGTACAATTAGAAGGTGTATACATAGGAAGAAGGCAAACCTGTGAGCTTCACATGATGGAATAATATTAAAAAATTACATTTAAAGCACATGAAATAGGAATGAAATAGGGAGGGCGGAAGAAAACTAAAATGGGCAAATTATTGCACATAAAAGAAATATGAAAAAGCTTTTAAAGTGGAGAGGGAAATTAGGAAGGTGAGAAGAGGAATATGTGAACCCTCCTTTCATTGGAATTGGCTCTATGAGGGAAGAACCTAAAGTCAATTGGATATAGAAATCTATCTTACCCTCCAGGAAATCAGGAGGGAAAGGGGATTAGAGAAGGGAGAGAGGTCTGACAGAAAAGAAGACTAATTGAGGGAAGTTATGATCAGAAACTAAAAAGGGGGAAACAAGTTGGAGAGTAATACACAGAAATCATAATAGTGTAATATTTTTTATAATTTTATCTAATGAAGGCCTCATTTCTTAAATACAATATAGAAATGAGTCAATCTGCCAAATCATCTATAAGTCATTCACCAATTGATGTGTGGTCAAAGGATACAAGCAGACAATTATCAAAGAAGGCAATTAAAGCTCTCTATAGTTATGCAAAAATAAACTATATCACTATTAATTAGAGAAATACACTATTAAATAGAGAAATAAAAACAACTCAGAAGTTCCACCCCACATCTATGAGATTAGCTATTATGATAGAAAAAGAAAATGACAAAACTTGGATGAGATATAGGAAAATTTAGACACTAATGCACAGTTGGGGGAATTGTGAACTGATTCAACCATTCTGGAGAGTAATTTGGACCTATTCTCAAAGGGCCAAAAATCAGTACATACCCTTGGATCAAACAATATTATGTATACCAAAGAAATAAAAAACAAAAAGAAGGACCTAAATGTGCAAAAATGCTTAAAATAGTTCAATTTGGGGGGGAAGATTTGGAAAGTGAGGGGATAATCATCAATAGGGGAATGTCTGATAAGTTTTAGTATATATTTTAATGAAATACTATTGTGCTATATGAAATGAGGAGGAGGAACTAAGAAAAATCCTCTAAAACATATAAACTGAAGCAGAATAAAATGAGCAGAACCAAGAAAACATTGTGCACAGTGACAAGAATACAGCCCAATGAACAATTGTGAATGACTTTTGCTATTCTCAGCAATACAGTGATCCAAAATAATGCCAAAAGACTCATGATAAAAAAAATCATCAGCTTCCAGAAAAGAAACTAATGGAGTTCTGAACCCAGACCAACACAAGTATATTCACTTTCCTTCTTAATTTTTTAAACTTCAGTTTCCTTCTATAAAATGATTAATAGAGAAAAATGCTTTACATGATGGCACATTTAAAATCTATATGAGACTTCTTAACATCTATGGGGGTAGTAGGAGTTAGGGAATTTGACACTCAAATTTTTTTAAATGTTTGAAACTCTTTTAGTATGTTATAGGGGAAAATTAAGAAATAAGAAATCTATTATATTTGTAGCATTATTTAATAAACCTATTGAGGTTTAGTGGAAAGAAGAGCAGACTAGAGGTGATAACAATACTATTAAAAACAACAATATTAAAAACAAGCATATATAGCATTTTAAATGTTACAAATATTGTACTTAAGTTCTCTCGTTTGTACTGTACCTCATCTCAACTCTATGAAGTAGGTGCTATTATTATCCCCACTTTAATAATTACAATGCTGATGCTGAGAGAAGTTAAATCAGGAGAAGTTAAATATGACTATTATCACAAAGTTAGGAATTATCTAAATCCAGAAGATATGAATTCTAGTTCTACCTCTGCTTCATCCTGACCAGCTATGTGAGTTTGGATAACTGACATGCAGTTTAATTCATTTTGGCCATCTTAAAATCTTTTCTTGATCCTAATATTACTTTAAACTAACATTTTATAGTTCTCCTCCTATTTATACCCAAGCTTTTAAAAAGAAAATGTTGTAACTTTGCCTGAGGTAGAACTAAGAGGAAGGAGAAACTAGAGCAGCAGCTGCATGAGAATTCTCTCTGATCAAGATTTAAATATTGCCGTATAGTGAAGACAAGAGTGAAAGAGCCAAGAAGGAGACAGAGTGAAACAACTTTCAAGAAAAGAAAAACCCCAAAGTTAGGCAAACAACATCTGGGGCACTGGGGTAAGAGGACAGTAGAGCCCACAAGAGGCTGTAGTAAGAAGTGAAGAGCACACCAAGAGCAAGCCATACATATACCCCACCCCACATCTGCTGTCAGAGGTTCTGAATTTAAGCCCAACCTAGCGTTCAGACGCTGAGATCCAGTCTGGGCAAATAGTGGTCCAAGCCAACCAATACCACTTGAAATTTCAAATCTATAGATAAATCAGGAGCCCCAGCTACAGCAATCTAAGCTGAAGGGGACTGATCCATGTGGGCCCAGAATGAAGCAAGGAATCCCAGTCTTGGCATAGGATGAGAACATAATCCACAGTTTGGAGTGAGGATACAATTCTCAGAGGGAGCCCCTCTGGACCTTTTTGCTCAAAACTAAGAGCAGAGCTCCAGGTCAGGATAATCAAAGGTGTGCCTAATTGAATCAAGAACATAGTGAGACCAAAAACTTGAATCTAAGCCTGGTGCTAGAATTGGATCAGCCCCTGACCTGATCAAGTTCAACAAGAGATCAGAAGCTGTACCCAAGCCTAAGAAAAGCCTTTCAGCTATCAGTAGCCCAAGGGTCAATTGAATAATAGATGGAGGGGGCCCTCAGGGTTCTCAGTCATCAGACCATCTGGTAAACTAGTAACAACCTAGAAAATAATCCAAGAATAACACTGAGGAAGGACTTAACTTTAAGAGGGCATTAGATAGGAAAATGAGCAAACAACAACAACAACATAAAGGCTCCCAACTCTAAAGAATGTTTATGGAGAAAAAAAGTAAGGTACAGACACAGAAAGGGACAATGAAAGCAAAGGAAAGACACATAAAGTACAAAAGCAAAATAAACATTGGACATAGAGGCTAGAAGAACTTGAAAAAGACTTTAAAAACCAATTAAGAGAGGCAGTGGAAAAGTGGGAAAGAGAGATGAAAGTGATGCAAGAAGAAATAGGCCAAATGAAAAAAGAATCAAAAAATGAGAGAGGAAAATCAGGTCTTAAAAATCAGAATTAACCATCTAGAAACTGATAATTTCATGAGAAAGCAAGAAACAATAAAGCACAATCAAAGGAATGTAAAAAATAACAGAAGAAAACATGAAATATCTTATTAAAAAACAACTAACCTAGAAAATAGATCTAGGAGAGACAATTTAAAAATTGTTGGACTAACTGAAAGTCACAATCAAGAAAAAAACTTGTGCATCATATAACAAGAAATTATCAAAGATAACTACCCAGAGATCCTCAAACAAGAAAATAAAATTGATAGAGAAAGAATTTGCATATCACCTCCAGAGAGAAATCCTCAAATGACAACCTCTAGGAATGTAATAGCCAAATTCAAGAGCTGCCAAGTGAAGGAGAATATTCTTCAAGCATCCATGAAGAAACCTTTCAAATACCATGAAGATACAACCAGGATGACACATGACCTAGAAACTTCTACATTAAAGGATCAAAAGTCATGGAATGTGATTTTCAAGAAGATAAAAGATTTAGGTTTACAATGTGAATTCATTTATCCAGCAAAACTGAGTTTATTTTTTCAGAGGGAAAAAATGGTCATTCATGAGAAATAAGTCAGACCTAAACAAAAAATTTGAATTTCAAACACAAGACACAAGAGAAGCCCAAAAAGATAAATAAGAAAAAAGAAAATGTAAGGGATTCATTAAAGTAAAAATGTCATATATCTACATAGAAAAAGGATTTCTGTAATTCTCAAAAATTGCTTGTAGTAGTAGAAAAGATAGAAGGAATTTACCAGAAATAGGGTGGAGAATTAACCTGATTATGATGATGTCATGTATATGATGATATATGATAATCTTATGTATATGTAAATGTGATGATATGAAACAATATGTACGTGTGATATGACATGTATGCATATGAATGATATGTAAAAAAGAAATCAAAAGCTAAAAGAGAGGGTTTCAGTGAAGCAAAGGGAGAGATAGAATAGGTTTAATTATATAATATAAAGAGGCATGAAAAATCATTACAGAGAAGGGAGGATAAAGGTGGTAATGGGCAATACTTAAACTTTACACTCGTAACTGGCTCAGAGAGGAAAAAAGAAGTATACTCACTATGGTATAGATTTCTATTTCCCTACAGAGAAAGGGAATAAGACAAGGGATGGGAGAGGTAATTGAAGGAAGGAGGAAGTGGGAGGTGATGACAAAAAGCAAAATGCTGGTGAGGAGGAATAGAGTAAAAGGAAAAAGAACAGGACCTAAAGGGGATAATATGATGGAGGACAATACACAGTAAACATAATGCTTAATATGAATGGGATGAACTCACCCATAAAATGGAAGCAGATAATAGAGTGGATTAAAAACCAGAATCCTACTGTATGTTGTTTACAAGAAGCACAGTTGAGGCAAGGTGACACACATAGATTCAAGACAAAAGGCTGGAGCAGAATTTATTATGCATCATCTAAAGTAAAAAAATAGGAATAGCAATCATGATACCAGACAAAGCCAAAGTAGAAATTGATCTAACTAAAAGAGATGAGGAAGGAAATTGCATTTGCTAAAGGGTACTATTAACAATGAAATTATATCATTCCTAAACATTTATTCACAAAATGGTATAGCATCTAGAGTTCTAAAGGAAAATTTAAAGGAGTTCATTGAGGAAATAGATAATAAGACCATACTACTGGAGGATCACAATCTTCTGCTTTCAAAACTAGAAAAATCAAAACCACAGAATAAATAAGAAAGAAGTAAGGGAAGTGAATGAAATGTTAGAAAAATTAGAATTAATAGATATCTGGAGAAACACCGAACAGGGATAAAAAGGAATATAACTATTTCTCCTCAATACATAATACATATACAAAGAATGGCTGAACAAAGTATCATAGCTGATGGTGATCAAACACAATTGTGTTGAAAGGAATAATGAGTTGGAGGAATTCCATGTGAACTAGAAGGACCTCCAGGAACCGATGCAGAGCAAAAGAGCAGAACCAGGAGAACATTGCACATTGAAACTGATGCATTGTGGCACAATTGAATGTAAAAGACATTTCTACTAGCAGCAATGCAATGATCCAGGACAATCCAGAGGAACTTATAAGAAAGAATGCTATCCTCATCCAGAGAAAGAACTGTGGGAGTAGAAACAGAGAAGAAAAATATATGATCAATCATGTAGTGGGTTTTGATGTTAAAAGAGATCCCTCAACTGCAAATATGAATAACATGGAAATAGGTTTTGAATAATGATTCATGTATAACCCAGTGGAATTGCTTGTCAGGTAAGGGAGGCAAGAGGGGAGGAAAAATTATGAATCATGGAACTATGGACAAATATTCTAAATTAAAAAAAAAGAAAAAGTTGCTACTGTGGTGTCTCCTCCCATTCATTTCTTAACTTCTCACAAACTCTCAAGTCTACAACTTTACAGAAATTGCCTTCTCTAAAGTTACCAATTATTTCATTGTCGCTTAATAAAATAAATACTTTTTCTCAATCCTTATTCTTCTTGACCTCTCTGCAGAATCTGACACTGCTGATTTCCTGCTTCTTTCATATTTGCAAACATTCCCTTATGCCTAGAATCTTCCTTTTCAATCAATTAATCAATCAATAAGTGTTTATTAAAAGTCTCCTATAATGGTGTTTGAATTATTTAGGTAAAGTATAATATTTAGTAAAATATTCTTTATTATATTTTTCAATTACATATAAATATAATTTTAAAAATTATTTTGTTTCTTTGTTTTTAAAACTCCATCACATCAATTGGGGAATGATTGAATAATTGTGGCATATGATGGTAATATAAAACTATTGTGCCATAAGAAATAATAAACAAGATGATCACAAAAACTCGAAAAGTCTTACATGAAATGATGCAAAGTGAAATGAGTATAACCAGAAAAACACTGTATATAGTAACAGTAATAATGTAAGATAATCAATTGTGAATCACTTAACTATTAACGACAAGGCAAAGCTCCAGGGACAGCTACAAAGAACTCATGAAAAAAGGTTATCTATTCATAGAAAGAACTGATGGAGTCTGAATGCAGATTGAAGCATACCTTTTCTCATTTTATTTCCTTCATGAATTTTTCTCTACTATAAACAATGTGTCTTGTTTCACAACATGAGAAAATTGGAAATACATGTTGTATGGTAGCATATGTATTACCTATATCATATTACCTGCCTCCTTGGGAAGGGAATGAGAGAAAGGTAGAGAATGTGGATTATAAAATGTCAGAAAATGATTATTAAGAATTATATTGACATGCAATCTGGAAAAAAATTAAAACATAAAATACAACTCCTACAAAAGCAAACAAACAACAACTCCAATATAGTTGTCCCCAGGCATCAGTTCCTCATTAAATTAAGGGTATTGGATTAGTCGGTTACTAATTTCTCTTTCACCTACAAATATATGTACAATGTATTATGGAATAATTCTTATATTATTTCATGATCTCAAAGAGTCACCATTAATCAACTACCTGGCAATAGAAAAAGAGAAGTAACAGCAAATATCTAATAAGGATTAATTGACATAATTTGTACATTTGCTAATGCTGTAGCTCTTTAATCAGAGGAAAAAACAAAAATAAATATATTGCAAAAGTTGTCAAGTAGAAGAGAAATTAGACTTCTTCTACTATTCTTTAGAAGTCTACACTAGGATCAATGGGTATGTGTTTTAGTCAGATATTGTAGTTACATTTTTATTCAACTTCAAGAAAGATAACCTAATAATTTGAATTGTCCCTAAATGCAGTGGGCTTCCTCAGTGTAGTAAGTTCTCCTCTAATGGAGGTCTTTAAGGGAAGGTTAAATGACTACATGTTTACATATATGTTTGAGTGTTGAATTCTCAAGTTATTTTCTAAGCCTTCCATTTTAGCAATCAGAGAGAATCAGAACAGAATCTTGAATGTGGAACAGGATAAGAACTTTATTTCTAGTCAACAGAAAACTATCTCTAATCAGTCTATCATACTGGCCTCCTCCTTTCTAGTAATCTGTGATGTGCTGCCATGGGCATTTGCCTCTTTTCTAGGGTATATATTCCCAAATTCTTTATTTGTTGATCAAGTGGGATAGCATGATTTATCTAGCAGAAAAATCCTGAGATGTGGAATGTGAAGACTCCAACTTTTCTCTCTATTACTTATTAGCTGCAGAACCTATAAAAGTCACTCCACTTTCCAAAAACTTGATTTCCTCATGAATCAGAGAATAAAAATATATGTACAATATACTTCATAAAATTGTCATGAAGAAAGCACATTGTAAAATATTAAATACTTTGTAAATGGGACACTTAATTGTTCTTTTGTTCATTTATTCATTCTATACTCATTTACCATTTATGAAGTCCTTAATCTAGACAAAGCACATGAGGCAAATTAAAAATAAAATTTTCAATGCAACAGAATGATATTGTCAATCATTGCACCCTAATAGTTTAAATCTGTCAAGGTTAACAACACTTGGCCTAAGTTAATTGTTCACAATCATATCATTTAATTAATATACCTATCTGGGCCAGCAAGCTTAATAATTTCCAAATCTAGTTCTTAGCTGAAAAAATAGATCTTCTAATTGATTTACTTAGAAGCAGAAAACTAATTTCTCAAAGAAACTAAAATAGATGAGATAAGAGTCTAATCCTGTGTTTAATGTGATCTTTGAATAAAGATGTTTATTTAAAGTTAATGTTAAATTCAAATATTTTCCTTATCTAATCCTAAAGTCTTTAATGTAATTAAGGCTAGGACCTCTGAGATGTACATGGTAGTTTAAGTTGTTATTCCAAGGTTTATATAATGTAATCCATGAAAAATAGCATGCATATAAGAATATTGGTTTTAATCACAATTTTAACAAGTGATTTTTATTTGAGTACTTGATTATACCTGATAGGAATGAATATAATCTAGGTTATCATTTATGCTATGACCTATTTTCAAAGAGAGAAATTTACAATTCAAACACTTTGAGAAGTTTTTAAGGCATTATTTAACTGATCCTGAAGTCTTTCCCCCCCATGTATGAAATTAATCTCACAGTATTTATGTGTCTTTCAATATACAGTCAGTTGATCATATGCTCACTAGGATAGAATAAAAATTGTTCTCAGGAGACATTTTTGAACTCAGACAACACTACATCATTATTCATTGTAGTTAAAAAAATAGGAAATGATAGATGTAAAATCTGTTATTCAACATTCTTAGGGAAGAAACATGGTGTGGTTAATAGAAAGCCAGCAAAGCCTGAACTCAGGTCCCATTTTTGACACACATTAGCTATATGACTCTAGGTAAATCCATTAGTCTCTCACTGCTCTAAGCAACTCTCTAAGACTATAAATTATAAAGAAGGTATGAACCTTCCTTGGTAGAGGGAATTTCCTCAGGGAATTTACACTGCTGATGAAATCATAGCCCTTGTCTTTATCTTACATCCTTTCTGTTTCATGTTTCATAAAGTTCTATTCTTTGGGGTTATGAGTACCCTGCATGTTGTCACCTTGTTGGAAAAGCTACTGTGTGCTACCCCAGTAATAGGCCATATCTATATTTTATGGTCTGTCTGTCCTAGATTGAAAGGTTCATCAACAGTAGCCACAAGGATGAATTGGTTCAATAAATTGATCCATACAATACAGGAAAAAAAACTGACCTCACCTCAGTTGTTTGATCTTCTTTTTTTCCACTTCCATGAGGAATGGGACAAAATGGTAGGAAAAGCATCAGGTTAGGGACTGTAAGGGTGAAAAAGGGGTTTTGGGGTTCAATATATTAAAAGATGGTCACCAGAGGATTGAACTATTCTCAATCCTCAATTAAGAATAATCTCAAGTCAAAATTGACTTTTGTGGAAGTTTATTTACAATTAGGAAGGTTGAAGGTAGGGAAATTGAGAGAGAGAAACTCTGGCCCAGACCAGATAAGAATTTAGAGGCCCAGCAGAGGGGCACAGAAGTTAATTAAACAAGGCTTCTAGCCACAAGGCCTTTTATAATTAGAAAGGCAAGAATGGCCTCCCTGAGGGTAGAACCTCCAGAAATGTCAAGGGAGGAGAAAGAGAGTCAGCTTAACTTAACCCACGTGACAATTCAGAGGGAAGCAGTCTGAGGTCCCATCAGAGTCTCAGCATTCCAACACTCCTCCATGAACTAGAAAAGGTCCTTCGCCAGATGCTCTCTTCCACTGAAAACCTGTCACTCACTCAACTCCCTCTTTTTAAAGGGGTCACTTATGCGTCACTTCCTGTGCCTCCCTCCTAATTTGCATGTCCAATCACAATAGACACTTCTCATAGTACTGCCTATGGAGCAGTCAGTTGATTTTGATTCGTCATCCACTCTAGCACATGTGGGTTATGGACCTCCCAGATTTATAGGTGTTCTCACCTTTGGTGTTTAAATATAAAGATGGGCAGTGTAGACTAAATCTAATTATCACAGGTCTAAAAATAAAAATATAACTTTTAGTGCCCTAAATGTGGGGTTCTTGTGCAGTGACTAAGAAATAAGTGAACAGAATAATAAAGGAATGGGACAATATTAATCTAAATTTTTTAATAAATTAAACCAATAGAAAAAGAAGTCAAAACTAAATGATGGGATGACTCACAAGTCTTCCTAGAGAGGCAAATATAATTTGGTATAATAGGTTTAATCTTGCACTCAAAGACAAGGGATATTATTCTATGTGACATTTGGTCGTCTGCTATTGTAGTAATTGTGACAAGTGATTACAAAAAGAATCCCATGAAAATAATTGCTGTTTTTGCATCAACATCTGGTGCAGAAGATGAAGCAAAGTATAAATAAATTCATAAGACTCTCTAAATCAGGTTAGTATGTATTTTGATAGTCTCTTTTCAGTGTAAAAGTGAAAATAGGTGTGAATGGTAAGAAATCATTTCAATAAATGACAGAGTAATATACAGTGATATAGTGAGAAAAGTATTGGTAAAAAGACAAATCAATATAAATAATACCCATTTATATGAACCAATAAAACTCAACAGCAAGAGCTAGAGAAATTTCATTCAAAATAACTATATTCAAATTGTTTCTTCTTTTATTCCTATGAGTAGCACTTCTTTTTTCATTAATTAATTTATTTAGAATATTTTCTACAGTTAAATGATTCAGGTTTTTTCCCCTCCCCTCCTCATTCCTCCCTCCCAAAGATGACAAACAATTCCACTGGGTTATACGTATATCATTGTTCAAAACCTATTTCCATATTATTAATATTTGCAATAGAGTGATCTTTTAAAGTCAAAATCTAAAATCATATACTCACCAAATCATGTGATTGATCATGTTTTTCTTCTGTGTTTCTACTCCTACAGTTTTTTTCTCTATGCGTAGATAGCATTCTTTCTCATATGTCCCTCTGGATTGTCCTGGATCATTGCATTATAAGTAGCATTTCTAATACTATGGTAAATAATATTGGTGATACTGGGCATCTTTTTTCACACCTGATCTTATTGGGAAGGTTTCTAGATTCTCCCCACTGCAAATAATATTGGTTTTAGGTAAATTAGGTAGATGCTTCATATCATTTTAAGAAAATAATCAATTCGTATCTAAGCTTTCAGGTATTTTTTATAAGAATTGGTATATTGTGTCACAGGCTTTTTGGCACTTAGTGATATATTCAAATGTTGTTTGTTACATTTATTATTGAAATTCTTTTATTTTTCCTTACATTAACATCCCTGCATTCATGATACAAATATTGTTTAGCCACAATGTGTTAGCTTTGTGATATCTTGCAGTTTCCTAGGTAGTATTTTGTTTAAGATTTTTGGATTCATATTCTTTAATGAGATTGGTTTGTAATTTCCCTTTTCTGTCTTTGCTTTTCCAGGTTTTTGTACTTGTCACATACAGGAGTTTGGTAACTCCTTCTTATCTGATTTTTCAAACAATTTATTTAACATTGATATTAGTTGATCCTTAAATATTTGGTAGAATTAACTTTTAAATCCATCTAGTACTGATACTTTCTTCTTAGGAAGTTCATTTAAGGCATGTTCAATATATTTTCCTAAAATAGGTTTATTTAGAATGTGTTCTACTTCTTGCTATGATAGTCTAGACAATGTATTTTTTGGTAAGTATTCTATTTTGCTTTCATTATTAAATTTATTTTCATATTATTGAGCAAAATACCTCATAATAACTGCATCAATTTCATCTTCTTTGGTAGTATATTCATCCTTTTCATTTTTAATGCTAGTGATTTGGTTTTCTTCCCTTTTTAATTCAATGTAATAATGTTTATCAATTTTACTGATTTTTTATGATTTCCTAGATTTATTTATTAATTCAATGTTTTTCTTCATTTTAATTTTATTGATCTTACCTTTTAATTTTTAGGATTTCTATTTGATGTTTTAGTTGGGAATTTTAATTTTTGCATAAACCAATCTACTTATCCAATGCCAGACCAATTAAATTACCAAAAATTATTTATTGAGTTAGAAAAAAATAATAACAAAATTCATTTGGGAAAACAAAAGATCAAGAATATAAAAAAACTAATTAAAAATAAAAGGAGGTCTGGCAGTAGCAGATTTTAAGTTGTACTAAAAAGCAGTAATAATAAAAATTATTTGCTACTGGCTAAGAAAGGTCTAAGGTCTGAGTTTTCTAGCCACCTGGGATCTCCGGTCTTGCTGCTCTCAGGGGCAAACTCCTAGTGGTGCCAGCTAGCTGCCAAGGAGCTAGATTTTGTGCCCCTGCTGGCTCTAATTCTAGAGCGCAGCCTCTGCTTCTGTTACTGTGGGTGGAGTGGGGGAGAGGTGATATGCTTGCATTTTGATGGGAGCTATTTCTCCCTCTTATGGTGTGGAAGTGCCCAAATCCCACATACCTTAGATACTGTGCCCTATTGTGGGGTCTCTTCTTTCATCTGGATTTTAATTTTGTCCTTTGGAGGTACTCTATATCCATTGGTAAGGAAAGTCGCCCTGCCTCTACTCTGCCACCATTGAAACGGGAAGTCTATCCCAAAATAATCAGTAATTATTTAGAACATTTCATTTGCTTTATTTTAAGTCATAATAATAAGATAAAATAGCATGCTGCCCCCCACCCCAGTCATTTGTATCTTCTCCTCCTTGAAATGCATTTTATAGTCTAGGATATAGGTGGTGGCATGGATAAAGTACTAGAACTAGGGTAATGAAGACCTGAGTTCATATTTGCTTCAAAATCTTAATTTAATATATAAACATGGGAGAATATTTAACCTCTGTATGGCTTAGTTTCCTCAACTGTAAAATAATGATTATAACAGCACATAACTCATAGGGAGTTACTTTGAGGTTCAAATGAGAAATATTTACAAAGCACTTTGCAAATCTTAAAGAATTTCATAAATGATCATTCTGTCATTATAGTCATCATCATTGTCATTCTCATTGCTTCATTACCAGACATTTGCTTCCATTTCATATCTCTTTTTTGCATACTTGAGGCAGTCATTTTTCTTTTCCAATATTTTTACTCTTTATTTTCATTTCTATTTCTTTTACAAGAAGAGTCAGGATTGTGATAGAAACTAATTGAGAAAAAATTGTTATGAAAATAGTTGTGGATTTAAAATTTTTTTCTTTTGTTTGTTGTACTTCTGGTGTATCCTTAAATGCCCTTTGATTGATTTTGCTAACTTTCTTCTCTCAACAAGCCTTCCTTTAACTGCTTTCATCTTCAACTGTTTCTCTTTGTTTATGATGTGATACTAGATATAATGTTTGACTGGTCTTCTCTAAAATATTTTAGAAATGGTTTCATTGCATAAATCACAGTTGCCCTTGGCTGTCAAAAATGTCTTTTTAGCAAGTCAGTCATTTAGTTCCTGTTTAAGAATTTTTAGGCTTTTTTGTTCTCCCTTTTATCATAATTGATTTGCATTTGTTTATCTAACTAACATTCACATCTTCATCTTCTAGGTGTCTATGTTCTTTTTTGAATCATATTCCATTTCTATTATTAATATTTTTCTTTAGCAAGGCAGAATTTAATTGCATCATATGATTTTCTCATTTTGATTTTCTACTTTCTGAATTAAATGAGCAGACATCGAGTATATTTTCTAAATACATATATGTATTCGCTGTTTTAAGGGATACAGAAAAAGGATAAGAATACCCACAAATAGTTTACAATATGTTGGAGGTATTAAAAATGCAATGAAATAAAATTTTAAAAGGGCATATAATAAAGCACTAAATTGTATAGTGTAAACAAATGGAGTAGGAGTTCTAAAAAAGGAGATATAGCTGTTAGTCAGAGAATCACCAAGATACAAAGAGATAGTAAGATTTCAGTTTGACTTTGTTCATTGAAGAAAATTTCCAGAGGTAAAGAAGAGAAGGTTGCAGAGTTGAGGAAGTAAGAATTTTAGAAAAGGGGACTTCTCAAAGGACAGTATAGAGTAGATATAATTGACTTCAAAATGATTAAATAGTTATGGCAGTTTTTATTTTTCCTTATGTTTATCACATCAGTACTTAATCATGTCCTATTAAGATAAAATCAATTTTGTTTTCTCCAATGTTATTCAGGACTCATTATATACAGTGTCAAACCCCACTCCCTTCATTTATTAAGAAAATATTAGTGACATATATGAAGCTTCTTTGAAGTGTATGTATTTTTTTACTTGTTCCTGATCTGCATTTTCTAATATATTTGATAAAGTTCATAGAATTTTGTAGGTCGGGAAGGAACTTTTGACACTATCTTATAGATTAGAAAATTGAAATTCAGATATGTAAAAACTTTTACATCACAAAAAACAGATGACAACTACAATTTGATTCAAAACATTTTGACTATAAAGTCAGTATTTTTTTCTTTTTTCTTCCTTTCTTCCTTCCTTCCTTCAACCCCGTCTCCCTTACTTTTTCTTTCTTTCTCTATTTCTCTCTTGCATTCTTTCTCTACTTTTATTCTTTAAATTTATTTAAATTAATTTCTTCTTTTCACTTGCCACATTTCCTACTGAGATAATTTTAATTAGCAAACAAACTTGAAAAATGAATCCCTTGATATGCATCTAAATAACTGGAAAGATCTTCAGGAACTGATGCAGAGTGAACAAAGCTGAACTGGAGAAAGTTGTACATAGTAACGGCAATATGGTATGATGATCAACTGTGAAAACTTGACTACTCTCAACAATGCAATGATATGGGAAAATCCTGAAAATCTTATGAAGGGGAATGCTATCCACCACCAGAGAAACAACTGTTTGTGTCATCTTTCACATGAGGGTATTTATGGTTTTATTTGGGAAGTTTTGGTTACATCTGAGGGTGTTTTTATGACAATAATCAATATGGAGGTTTGTTTTGTATGACAATAAAAATAAAATTAAAAATAAATCATCCAACAAAATATAATCCCTCACATTAATTGCTGCTGGAAATATTTGTGACTTTTTCCTCCATTATAAGCAAAGGTGTTTTGTTTCACAATATGATTAAAAGAAAGATATATGTTATGTGATAATATATGTACAACCTATATCATATTACCTGCCTTTATGGAGAGGGATAAAAGGGGCAAAATAAAATGTTGGACATATCTAATGTGAGAATTTGTTTCTCTTGGAGAAGCATATTTATTATATCTTATTATATATTTATAACTATACATATACACATCTATCTTTTGCTTCCTCCTTCCCTCTCTCTTTCCTTCTTCCCTTCTTTCTATCTATCTTTCGGTGGCTAGAATTTTGGACTTGGAGTCAGAAAGACATGAGTTCAAACCTCTTCTCAGATATTAGCCATATGACCTCTCTGTAAAATGGAGATAATAATGGCACCTGCTGTCCAGGTTGACAGTCAGGTGGTACAAGAGATAGAATCTAGAGTTCTGGAACCAGAGTTGGAAAGATCAGATTTCAAATCTGGCTTCAGACATTTACAAGTTGGGTGACCCTGGGCAAGTCACATAATCATTTTTCCTCAGTTTCCTCATCAGTAGAAATGAGCCAGAGAAGGAAATGGCAAACCACTCTAGTATCTTTGCCAAGAAAGCTCCAAATGAGGTTAAGAAGAATTAGACACATATGAAAGATGATTCAAAAACAACACAAACCAGCTTTGGTGTGAGAATCAAATGAGGTAATACTCATAAAGTGCATTATAAACCTTATAGCAGTGATTACCAAAGAGGGTGCTACTGCCCCCTGGTCAGTGCTGCAACAATCCAGGTGTGCGGTAATGGCCACAGGTGCATTTATCTTTCCTATTAATTCCTATTAAAATTAAAAAAATTTCCAGGGGGCTAAGTAATATTTTTTCTGGAAAGAGGGTGATAGGCCAAAAAAGTTTGGAAACCACTGCCTTATAGTATTTATAGAAGTAATAGCTTCTGTCTTCAAAATTATTGTTATTATTATAGTGATGATGATTATATAGACAAGTCTATGTACATATCTTTGTTCTAGCTAGAGTAATATGTAAAAAAACTACAAAGAGATGAAATTGACTGTGGGACCCAAAGATAGCATATAGAAGAGGGAATAAACATTCATTAGGCATAATCTATCTTCTGTGTTCTAATAATAGGATGAATATTTTTTGAAATATTAGTTTATTTATTCCTCACAGCACCTCTGGGGGATAGATTCTGTTTTTATTCCTATTCTGTAGTTGAAGAAACTGAGAAAATAGAGTTGTGTCTTACAACTAAAAAGTATCTGAGGCCATATATAAACTCAGGTCTTCCTGACTCCACATCTAGCATTCTATCTATGATACCATCTAGGAGAGAGATTATAGAGAAAGTGTGAGACAGAGAGCTTTGAGATGTGCTTAATAATAATCTCATAAAATTAGTAGTCAGTTTTTAACTGAATTTTTTTTCAATTACATGTAGAAATATTTTTGACAACTATTTTATGACATTTTGCAATTCAGTCTCTCTTTCTTCCCTTTCCTCACACCTAAAGGTGGTAGTCAGATATAAGTAATATCAATACTTTCATGTAATATACAGTTCTATATTCCCCATGTCATGACTGAAGAAACACCTCACACACCGTGCAAAATTCATGAAGGAAATAAAGTCAAAGTTGGCATATTTTGATCTTCAATCAGATTTCAACAGTTCCTACTTTGGCCATGGATAACATTTTATTACCATGACTTCCTTGGAGTTATCTTGGAACTTTGTTTTTCTCATAATAGTTTAGTCTTCCACAGTTGATCATCTCTACAATATTTCTCTCATTGTATATACACTGTTCTGGTTTTGTTCCCTTCATTTTGCAGTGGTTCATATAAGTCCAGGTTTTTCTGAACACGTCCTACTCATCATTTCTTATGGTGTAATAGTTTCCCACTACAACCAGATACCACAGCTTGTTCAGGAATTTCCCAAATGATAGACACCTCTTCAGTTTTCAATTCTTTACCACTAACAAAAGAGCCACTGAAAATTCCTTAGATCTCTCCATCTTATTTATTCTTCTCTTTCTCTCCTTTCAGCCTTTCTCTTTTTACAAATTTTTTTTTTGCTTCTGTTTACCTGCCTCCCAAAGTTCCCACTCCTCTTTACCTGCACTGTCTTTTTCTTATTTCCCCTCCCTTCTTACTTCACTATTGGGTAACAGAGACTTAAATTTTTTTCTTATTTTAGTAATAAATTTCCAAATAAGTTTACCAGAGTTATATGATCCATGTTGTCTCCCTCCCTTTTTCTCTCCCCCCTCCTAAAATTAACAAGCAATTCAATCTGAATTGTACAAGTATTAATACATAAACATTTCTATATTTTTCATTTTTGTAATGAAATAATCTTATAAAACCAAAGCCCCAAACCATATACTCAAAATAACCAAGTGAGAGATCATATGACTTCATCTGCATCACTACTCCAACACTTCTTTCTCTGGAGGTGGATAGCATTCTTTTTCATTGTCCTCAGAAGTGTCCTGGATCATTGTATTGCTGTTAGTAGCAAAGTCTGTCACATTGGATCATTCCACAATATTTCAGTTACTGTATATAATTATCTCCTGATTCTTCTCTTATTTCACTCTGCATCAGTTCACTTAGGTCTTTTCAGCTTTTTTTGAAATAATCCTATTTATCATTCTTCATAGCACAATAGTATTCCATGATCACAATTTGTTCAATCACTCCACAATTGAGGGACATCACTTTTGTTTCCAATTCTTTGAAACCACAAACAGAATAGCTATAAATATTTTTGTTCAAACAGTTCCTTTCCCATTTTTTAATTTCTTTGGGATACATACTCAGTCACTGGTATAACTGAATCAAAAGTTTTGCATTCTTTTATAGTCCTTTGGGCATATTTCAAAATTTCCCTCCAGAATGTTTAGATCAGTTCACAACTCCACCAACAATTCACTAGTGTCCCAATTTTGCCACCTTCCCTCCAACATTTATCATTTTCCTTTATTGTCATGTTATAGGTGTGAAATGATATCTCTGTGTTGTTTTAATTTGTATTTCTCTAATCAGTAGCAATCTATCAAGAATATCAAGAGAAATAATGAAAAAATGATCTAAACCTAATCTCTCCCATATTGTTTTCCAAATTTCCCAGCAGTTTTTGTCAAATAATGGACTCTTGTCCCAAAAGTTGGGCTCTTTGGGTTTATCATACACTGTCTTGCTGACTTCACTTACCCCAAGCCTATTCCACTTATCCTCCCTTCTGTCTCTAAGTCAGTACCATACCTTTTTGATGGCTGCTGCATTATAGTATAGTTTAATATCTGGTACTGGTAGGCCACCTTCCTTCACATTTTTTCATTATTTCTCTTGATATTCTTGATTTTTTGTTATTTCAAATGAACTTTATTGAAGTTTTTTCTAATTCAGTAAAATAGTTGTTTGGTAGTTTGATATGTATGGCATTATAGGTAAATTAATTTGTGTAGAATGGTCATTTGTATTATGTTAGCTCGTCCTACCCATGAGCAATCAATGTTTTTCCAATTGTTTAGATCTAGTTTTAATTATTTGGAAAGTGTTTTGTAGTTGTGTTCATATAATTCCTGTGTTTGTTTTGGTAGATAGATTCCTAAGTAGTTTATATTGTCTAGGGTGATTTTAAATGGTATTTCTCTTTCATCCAATCGCTGCTGTGATGTGTTGGAAATATATAGATATGCTGATGATTTACGTGCATTTATTTTGTATCCTGGAACTTTGTTAAAGTTCTTGATTATTTCTATTAGCTTTTTAGTTGATTCTCTAGGATTTTTTAAGTAGACCATCATATCATCTTCAAAGAGTGATAGCTTAGTCTTCTCAATGACTGTTTTGATACCTTTAATTTCTTTTTCTTCTCTAATTGCTACTGCTAGTGTTCCTAGTACAATGTTAAATAATGGAGGTGATAATGGGCATCCTTGTTTCACTCCTGATCTTATTGAGAAGGCTTATAATTTATCCCCATTGCATATGATGGTTGTTGATAGTTTTAGGTATATATTGTTTATTATTTTTAGGAAAGGTCTTTCTATTCCTATGCTTTTCATGGTTTTCAAGAGGAATGGGTGCTATATTTTGTCAAAGGCTTTTTTAGTATCTACTGAGATAATCATGTGATTTTTGTTTGTTAGACTGTTGATATGGTCAGTTATGTGGATGGTTTTCCTAATGTTGAACCATCCTTGCTTTCCTGGTATAAATCCCACCTGATCATGGTGGATGATCCCTTTGATCACTTGCTGGAATCTCTTTGATAGTATTCTACTTAAGATTTTTGCATCTATGTTGTTTAGAGAGATTGGTCTGTAGTTTTCTTTCTCTGTTTTTGATCTACCTGGCTTTGGAATCAGTACCATATTTGTGTCATAAAAGGAATTTGTTAGGACTCCTTCTTTGCTTATCATGTCAAATAATTTGTATAGTATTGGGATTAGTTGCTCTTTGAATGTCTGATAGAATTCACCTGTGAATCCATCAGGCCTGGCAATTTTTCTTAGGGAGTTCTTTGATGGCTTGTTCAATTTCTTTTACTGATATAGGATTATTTAAGTATTGTATTTCTTCTGCTGTTAATCTAGGCAATTTATATTTTTGTAAATATTCATCCATATCTCCTAGATTGCTATATTTATTGCCATATAATTGGGCAAAATAGTTTTTTTATAATTGCCTTAATTTCCCCTTCATTAGAAGTGAAGTCTCCCTTTTCATCTTTGATACTGTCAGTTTGGTTTTCTTCTTTCCTTTTTTATTAGATTGACCAGTATTTTGTCTATTTTAACTGTTTTTTTTTTCAAAATACCAGCTTCTAGCCTTATTTATTAATTCAATAGTTCTTTTACTTTCAATTTTACTAATTTCTCCTTTGATTTTTAGTATTTCTAATTTAGTTTTCATCTAATTTTTTAAGTTGCATGCCCAATTCACTAATCTCTGCCCTCCTTAATTTGTTAATATATGCACTCAAGGATACAAATTCCCCCCCTGAGTACTGCCTTGGCTGTATCCCAGAGAGTTTGGTAGGATGTCTCATCATCGTCATTCTCCTCAATGAAATTGTTGATTGTTTCTATGATTTCTTCTTTGACTAACTGGTTTTGGAAAATCATATTATTTAATTTCCAATTAGTTTTTGATTATCCTGTCCAGGTGCCCTTACTAATAATTATTTTTATTGCATTATGATCTGAGAAGCTTACATTTATTATTTCTGCTCTTTTGCATTTATTTTCAATGTTTCTATGCCCTATTACATGGTCAATCTTTTTGAATGTACCATGTGCAGCTGAAAAGAAGGGGTATTCCTTTTTGTTCCTATTTATTTTTCCCCAAATATCTATTAAATCTAATTTTTCTAGGACTTCATTTACCACTTTTACCTCTTTCTTATTTATTTTATGGTTTGATTTATCTATATCTGAAAGAGGGATATTTAGATCTCCCACTAGTATGGTTTTACTATCTATTTCCTTCTTGAGCTCTACCAATTTCTCCGTTATGAATTTGGATGCTATGCCATTTGGTGCATACATATGGAGTCCTGCTATTTCCTCATTGTCCTTACTGCCTTTTACCAGGATGTAATTACCTTCCCTGTCTTTTTAAATCACATCTATTTTTACTTTGGCTTTGTCAGAAATCATAATAGCCACTCCTGCCTTCTTTTTCTCATTTGAAGCCCAGAAGATTTTGCTCAAGCCCTTTACCTTAAACCTGTGCATGTCCACCTGCCTCATATGTGTTTCTTGTAGACAACATATGGTCGGATTTTATTTTCTAATCCACTCTGCTATTTGCTTCTGTTTTATAGGCGAGTTCATCTCATTCACATTCAGAGTTTTAATTATCAATTGTGTATTTTCTGACATTTTGGTATCCTCTCCTACTTCTATCCCTACTTTTTACACTATTTCCTTTTAAACCAGTGGTTTGCTTTAAGTCAGTAACCCTTGTCCCCTCCCTTGATTTACTTCCCTTTCTACCCCTTGCCTTATTATTCCCTCTTTTTATTTTTAAGGCCTATTGAATTCCCTCCTCCTTCTTCTCCCCTCCCTTTTTTGACCTCCCCACTCCCCTGCTCCCCTTGGTTTATCACTTCAGGCTTTCTCTATAGGGTTAGATAGAGTTTTATATCCAAATGGATATAGCTACTCTTCCCTCTCAGGGTTAATTACAGTGAGAGTAAGGTTTAAATACTACCTCTTAATGTTCTCTTCCTCTCCTTCTTACAATGGTAATTCATCCCTTCCCCTTCCCATGCCCTCTTTTTGTATAACATAATAGCCTATTTTTCTTTTTCATTCAAGTTTCTCTTGGTGTCCTCTACTATTCACCCTGCTCTTTCCCACCCCTCATATATCTTATACTATTTAGTATTCCAACTTCTCTCTATGAATAATTCTTCTAATTACTATAATAGTGAATAGAGTTCACTACAGAGAATTATACATAGCATTTCTCCACATAGGAATACAAATAATTAGATCTTTTTGAAGCCCTTAAAGAGGCAAATTTAAAAAAAATATGAGTTTTCTTACTTTCCCTTCTGTTTCTTATTTACCTTTTCATGTTTCTTTTGATTTTTGTGGTTGGATTTTGAACTTTCCATTTAGTCCTGTTCTTTTCTGTGCAAATGCTTAGAAATCTTCTATCTTATTGAATGCCCAAACTTTCCCCTGGAAGTATATAGTCATTTTTGTTGGGTTGGTGATCCTTGGTTGTAGACCTAGTTCTCTTGCCTTTCTGAATATCATATTCCAAGCCTTGAGATCTTTTTGCATGGAGGCTGCCAGATCCTGTGTGATCCTGATTGGTGCTCCTTGATATCTGAATTGTCTCTTTCTGGCTTCTTGTAATATTTTTTCTTTTACTTGGAAGCTCTTGAATTTGGCTATTATATTCCTGGGGGTTGTCTTCTCTGGGTCTAGTGTAGAGGGTGATCTATGGATCCTTTCAATGTCTATATTGCCCTCTTGTTGTAGAACTTCACGGCAGTTTTGCTGAATAATTTCTTTTAGTATGGAGTCCAATTTTCTATTAATTTCTGCTTTTTCAGGAAGAACAATGATTCTCAGATTGTTTCTTCTAGATCTGTTTTCTTGATCTGTCAATTTCTCATTGAGATATTTCATGTTTCCTTCTATTTTATCAGTTTTTTTTTACTTTGTTTTATTTTTTCTTGCTGTCTTGAGAGATCATTGGCTTCTATTAGCCCAATTCTTGTCTTTAGAGACTGGTTTTCTCCTATAAGCTTGTGATTTTCCTTTTCAATTTGGTCTACCCTGTTTTCCAGCTGTGTGATTTTGGTCTTCAATTTGATTATCAATTCTTTTGATTTGGGGGGCATCTTTTTCGAATTGCCCAATTCTGAATTGCCCAATTCTAGCCTTTAGAGACTGGTTTCCCTTTTCAATCTGGTAATTTCTGGTCTTTGATTTACTTGACTCACTTTCCAATTGTGAAATTCTGCCTTTTAAACTGTTATTTTCTTGTGAAATCTCTTCCATCTTTCTCATCAACTCAGATTTGAACTCTTCAAGACCTTGTCACCAGTTTTCATTTTTTGGGAAGGTTTGGATATGGTTACTTGTTTGTTCTCCTCTGTTGTTTGCTCTGTTGTCTGAATTTTTCTGTGTAAAAGTTGTCAAGTGTTAAAGGTTCCTTCTTGATCTTTCTCTTCTGGGGTTCCTAAGTCTGGCTTGCCATTTTTAGCCCAGTGTCCTCTCAGCTTTATGCTTATTCCCAGTGTCTGTCTATGCTCTTTAGGCTCCTGAGATCTCAGGTCTAGTTGTTCTCAGGGTCAAACATCCTGGTGGTCTCCTTGCTTGTTCTTCTGCCTGAAACTTCTTTATCAGTCTCAGGGCACTGCTTCCACAGTCATGCACCCCTCTGTACTGGGTCACCACTCACCTGAGTGCGCCTGCACTCAGGATCCTTGTCCGTGCCTGAGGCTGGGCTCAGGATCCGAGTCTGTGCCTCCACTCAAGGTCTGTTTTCAAAGTCCGGGTGTTCTTTAGCCTCTTGGGGTCTTACGTCTTGCTGCTCTCAGGAGAAGGTCTTGATGAGCCCAGGTAGCTGCCTAGGACTTAATGCATGCCTCAAACTTGCTCTAACTCTTTTGAGCTAGCTTTGCCACTGTAGGTGGTGTGTGTGGGGGTTGCTAAGCTCGTGTTTTAGAGAGAGCTGTTTCACCCCCTTTATAGGATGGAAATGCCCCAATTCCAGGTACCTTCCATGCTGAACCCTTTTGTGGGGTCCCTTCATTCATTTGGATTTGTTTTTATGTCTTCTTGAGGAGTCCTCTATGCGATGGTTAGGAGAGATCAAGCAGCTGCTTTTTACTCTGCCACCATGTTAACCTGGAAGCCTCCAATTTATCGGTAATTTGTTCTAAAACTATTTCTCTGTTTTTTCCCTTATAATGTTGGGCACATTTGTTTCATTTATACAAAATCTTTAATTTAATATAGTCACAATTATTCATTTTATATCTTGTAATGTTCTCTCTATATTGTTGGTATTAAATTCTTCCCTTTTCTATAGTTCTGACCAGTAAACTATTCTATGTTCCCCTAATTTACTTATAATATTCCCCCTTATTTTTAAATTATGTAATCATTTTGAACTTATCTTGCTAAAAATGTGAGATATTGATTTAAACCTAATTTTACCATATTTTTTTTCCAATTTTCCATCAACTTTTATCAAATAGTGCGTTCTTATCTCAAAAGCTGAGATATTTTGGTTTATCAAACACTATATTGCTGGGATCATTTACCCTTAAACTATTCCATTGATCCTCCCTTCTATCTTCTAGCCAATACAAGACTGTTTTGATGATTACTGCTTTATAGTACAGTTTAAAATATGGTATTGTTAGGTCACCATACTTCACATTTTTTCATTAGTTCTCTTGAGACTCTTGACTATTTGTTTTTCCAGATGAATTTTGTTATCATTTTTTCTACTTCTATAAAATGTTTTTGGTAATTTTATTGATATGGCACTGAATACGTAAATTAATTTAGATTGCATGGTAAAATGGGGGAAGAACACTAAATTTGGAGTCAGTTGACATGGATTTGAATCCCAACCTTATTGTTCACTTCTTTTGACCTCTCTGGGCCTTAAATCATCATATGTGAAGGGAAGGATTTAGAGTAAATGTTCTCCAAGTTATTTCTAGTTTAAAACCAACGATCTCTGAAAATGCTATTAGATTTAACAATTAAGATGCTATTTGAAACCTTGAACAGATCCAGTTTCACTTGAGTGGTAGGATCAGAAGATAGCTTTCAAGGAAAATATATGATGACTAGTTAGTTGATTCATAGAAAAAAAAAGCAGAGGTAGAGACACAGGGCAAAGGTTTTTCTAAAGTAGGATGGAGTCAAAACATGCATTTTTTTCAATTAACCACACATGCAAGTTCTAGACTTGTGAGAAATAAAATTCTTTTCATAAAAAAAGTGGAGCTAAGGGGAAAGCATAACTAACATTGTGATCCAGAAGAAAAATTCCAAGTCTCCTGTATTGATGGCTTTTGTGCATAAAAAGTGTGAATCGACATTTGGAAAATTACCCCTTAGGCATTAATTTTCTCATTTGTAAAGTGAGAAAGTTATACTAATTGACATCAAAAGCCTTTTTGAGGTCTAATTTATAAACTTCTAATCAAATGGCAGAATTTAGATGTCACAGAATCTTTCATGGTCATAGCACTCCATAGCTGTTACATGTAATATGTTTTAATCTTCCTTTTACCAACTGTGTAGGACTGTCTTTATTATCCACAAGGGATAACTATTTGGCTAGCAACATTGCTTGCAATAATTGCAATTCTTCTCTCATACTTTGCATAAGAGAATTCCAAAGGACGATTGAAGATGCCTCTATTTTCCCCACTTTGCAATGTGTATTTTCTTGGATCAGAAGAAGGAATGAAGATCTTAATACAAAAAAGAAAAAAAGAATTCGAATTTACCACACAAATGATCCAATTTATGAAATGGTTTCTTGAAATTCCATTCCTTTAAAAAGGGATTTTTAAACAACTTTTTCATTATGTAGTTCAGGAGTTTTTATTCCTGGTATTGCTAAACAGATTTTATCAGTTTTTTAAAAATAAGTAAACAACAGAGATTTTTTTCCTCACTTTTTGCCTAGAGAAAATTACTGTTTAATTCATAAGTAGAAAACTATCTCCCTGGACTAATCCTTCTAGCACTCAATGAAGCATTCCATCCTTCCCACCAGAGGTAGTCTGGAAACAAGGAATACTCCATTCATAAGGCAATGTTGTAAATACCAATGAACTCTTTACATAATAGCTATATATGCTAAGAGAAGTAATACATCTTGTGTGCTCAACATAGAAGAGATTGCTACTTCAATACTGAACCTTGCACACATAGCTGCCTTGTTTTGAAAATTCCATGGCCTTTGACTCTCAAGGTCTCCATATCTTTAATACTGAAATGCCTTAGATAAGAAGGAATAGAAAAGGAAATGTTGCCATGGATGTTGCTTTTGATGGTCTTGTGATCAGTCATCCAGCTTTCTCCAGACCAGACCTTAGAAAGTTAGGCTGCAAAATCTGACACATATCTAATTTAATATGGAATACATGCATACAGACATGCCAAAACACAGTCTCATTTCTCCATCAACACTATAAACATCTGATCCAGTAATATCACAAAAATGATTTTAAACTAAAATAGTTAAAGCTTAAGTTGTATTCTTTTTGCTTTTATGTGATATCTTCATGTAGTTCCAGTGGGGCCAGATGTTGGTGCACTTCTCAGGATTACTGACCACAGCTATTGTGTTGTTGTTCCCATAATTAAGTTGTATTTCTTTGTTGCGTGATTAGTCCCACAACCTCTACTTAACCTGACTTAGCCAGAAAATGAAGCAGCACATTCCACATGTGATCATCCCATATAGCTGATTAGTGCCTTTTAGAGCCAATCTTACCTTTCATTTTTCTTGTTTTAATAGAAATAATACATTATGCATTTCTTTGCCTTCTGAGTATGATGAATTTAATTAATATAATATATATTAACTTATAGCATAATTTATATAATTATACTGTTTAAATTATCCTATATTAATTATAATCCTAATGTAAGTTGAAATATTATATAAGCATTATTTGTATATATTATATAATTATATAATTTGGTCATAATTTGAATAATTTTAACCATTTCTTTATATTAATTATTAATTAATATTACCATCAGCTATTCATCTGAGAATTGCCTGTTTATATATTTTGAACATTTATCTATTGGGGAATGATTTCTATTCATAGTTGTTTTAATTTTCATTTCTCTAATTAATAATAATTTGGAGCATTTTTTTATATGGCTAACGATAGTTTTAATTTCCTCATCTATGACCACTGACTCTTTTATGATAGGTACACTAATGTCCCTTCCATTAATAGACTTAGATGGTTAAACTTTTAAATTCTAACTTTTTATATGTTTTATGTCATTTCTCAATATTAGTGTCAGTTCTTAATTGCTATAGTCAATGTTCTTATGTCTTTGACAACATCATTCTAATGTACTACCATTTGTTTGCAATGATAATGTAATTTTGTTAAGACTATATGTATCATATTTACAAATAATCAATCAATATGCATTTGTAAAGCACCATTCTGTGTAAGTGCCAAGTAGTGAGTATAACAATAAAAAAATAAAAATCTCTACCCTAACTTTAAGTTTTTAATGATATACTAAATGGGTAAACATACAGTATTTGAGAGATTTCAGTATGAGTCCAGCATAGCAGGGCAATTTTGTAACCATTGTTTTAGTCCTCAGAAGCTTTATTAAATTAGTTTTCAATTTAGTTCTGTATAACTGAGATTGCTATATAATTGACCTATGGATAATTGAATTGTTCTAATAATATTATATTTAAAAACACACATATACAAACTTTGGAGCACCCAGTCTGTGAATCCATATACATATGTAAGTGAATGGGCATATAATCTCTCATATCTTTTCAATATTTGGTTAGGAAAGAAGTATAAATTAATGATGGTTTTGTGGTGTGAGGATGATGCAATTCAATCTACTCTTCTTTCAATAATCCAAGATAATGGAAAGATGGTCCTGTAATTGTTTAAGTCCACACAGAATACACTATGTATCTGATTTTTCTTCTCAAGTAGTTAACTTTTCATAAATGTTTCTTTCAGTGTAATGAGAGAAATTCCCCATCTTCTTACATAGCATTGAATGGCTCTCATAGATGGATTGTCTAGAGAAGAATCTATGCTTACTCTGCTTGGCATTTTCATGAATCTAGTTATGTTTTTGGAACCTAGGTAAATGACTCATAATTTTAAAAATTTGATTTTAAGAGTAATGTCATTAAATACTCTATTTTATTATGTTGAGCTTCTTTCCAGTCATGATGGCATTGATTTAATTTTACTAATGTGCCCTGAACTTGAGCTGAGAGTAAAGAATCAGCAGCAAGGAATAGGAGCTGTTAGTTGTGGGTAACATTATTTATTCTTTATCATCCATAATATGTTTTAAATTTCCTGGAAAGATCTAGGCACTGATGCAAATTATACTCCTTACAGAGAATATTTTGGCAAGAAGATAATTCCTTTTTTTTTGCATTTTATCGAATCAATCTTCTATCATTTTTCTTCAAATTGATCTTTTGAATGCCTGCCAAGATCATCTTTTCACTATGTAGAAGTTCATCTGAGGCTAAATGAATGAGTCTTCGATGGCTGGGACAAAGGCAATAAAAGCTTAGCTAGGGTATGTGGGTAAAGTGTGGGATTAGTAGAGTGCTTCCACTAAAACCTGTATGTACACACCTGTGGTTTAAGGGACAATTATATGGGTTTAAATTGTAAAGTCAGCTCTCTAAAGGCCATTTTATTTCCATTTAAATACTATGCCCATCACTTAGGTAATTGTTACAAGATCAGTGGTGGTAACTGAGCTATGATCTTGTGGTATAAACATTTAGGTCTTCTAAAGACATGGATTACTGAAAGAGGAGAAATATAATACAAAGTGGTGTTGCATTTTTCTATAAAATAATATTTCAATTCAAACAAATTGTGATGATGAAGCTCATTACTATTATGATACTTAAGATGTATTTATAAAGAATTAAATGGAATACTTTCTTAATGTCAGCATGTCAACAGCTTTCTGCAGATATCTCCCTGACTGCATCTCTATCATCATTATTCTCTACTCATATTTTTCATCTATCATCTATATCTCTCTACAAAACCTTCTTTAACTGGTGTTTAGAATGCTAAGAAATGGAGGCAAGATGGGTGGAAAAGATAACTCAAGTCATCAGGAATGAGGTTCATTATATTTAAATTTAATGCTTAAAGGGAATTTAAAGATTATTCCAATCCAACCATCTTATTTTCCAAATGAGGAAAGTAAGACCCAAAGAAGTTGAGACTTGCTAAAGTTCATAAAAGTAATAATCCTGACGTGCAAATTCAGGAGTAACAGACTATTAATGGTTAATAGAAGATGGAGAACCTGGGTGGTTCAGTGGACTGAGGGCCAAAATTAGAGACTAGAGGTCCTGAGTTCAAATTTGTAGCTCAGACACTTCCTAGCTGTGTGATCCTAGGCAGGTCCCTCTCCATTGCTTAGCCCTTACTGCTCTTCTGCCTTGGAAACAATCCACATTATTAATTCTAAGATGGAAGGTAAGGACTTAAAAAAAAAGTTTAGTATAAGCAATGAATTGGCTTAGTGAATAGAATGAAAGGCATGGAGTCAGAAATACTTGAATTTAAATTTAACATCAGATAATTCCTTGTTGTGTGATCCTGAGCAAGTCATTTAACCTCTCTTTGGTTCAATTTCCATAAATGTAAAGTAGAAATAACAGCACCTTTTCAGTAGTGAAGATGAAATAAGATGATATTTGGAAGCCATTCAGCACAGTGTCTGGCACATAGTAGGTTCTTTATAAAGGCTTAATCTCTTTCCCCATAGTATAGTTCACCTTCAGCATGAAATTTTTATATATTTATTGTTGGACAAGGCCCAATTAGCATGTGGAAAGTTTGGAGTTCATGACATACCTGAGAATACGTAAGTGGTTATAGATGGTATGAAAATGGAACAAAAAGGGGATCCCATTACCAATACAGGCTGTTATCTCTATTATACAATGTTGTTTTTTTAATTTTTATATCACTATTCCACTTTACAAAAATAACGATCCTTTCAAAGAGTTTTTACATCAATTTTGCCTTTTGTTCACAACTACATACATTACATGATAGCATTTTAGATCCTGAAAGCCACTTGAAATTCCTGTGTTCTAAAATTCTCCCTTTAGACAATAAAGATCTGATGCCTAACAAGAGGAGTTGACTTGGCCATAGTCTTAAACTGGACTCACTGGTTACAAAACTCAAAATAGAATTCAATTTTCTGGCTTTCCAGCCAATACCATTTCAACTCAAAGTCTCACCAGGAACTTATTTCATTTAGTCTTTTATTCATTCATTTATTCATTAATTTTTCAATTACTTAGTTATATACATTTATATTTCCCTCTTACTCCCCTCAACTGAACAATAACAAAAAAAATTAAATTAAACCCTCATGACAAATGTGCATGTATCCAGCAAAATAAATTCCCACACCATGGTGATATAAAAATGTTTTACTGGACAAATAATTTTTTACATCCTAATGGGTTTTGTTTCTTTTTCTCTTAGCTTCTTAAAGTCATCTATCATACAGAAAGTCAAATTGGACTAATCACTCTTCCTGGTTCTTCATGTCCTATGATGATTTTACTTTGTCCAGAACTACTGATTGCTATATTTTGTATTTGATAAATATAATATGGTCAGTGTAGTGGACTTGATCTGCCTACTGTACTTCTATATTTGCTTTCAAAGACCAGTTTTCACCATAAGACATTAATCATGACCTTTGTGTTAGTAATCAAGAACAATATGACATGGAAGTTATTGTCATTGCCTACTTTTTTATCTCTTTCTTTTTGAAATTAAGAGGGGGAAAAGACAACTTGATCTCTACTAAATTACTCTCCCAAAACCTGTGATATATTACTTGAAATGAATTCTAGAGGAGAATAAACCACAAAAAGAGGGGTGAGATAATCTTTTAGCCCAAAGTATCTTAGAAAGCTATTATATACTACTGGGTTTATATCCCAAAGAGATAATAAGGAAAAATACTTGTACAAAAATATTTATAACCATACTCTTTGAGGTGGAAAAAAATTGGAAAAGGAGGGGGTGTCCATTGATTGAGGAATGGCTGAACAAATTGTGGTATCTGATGATGATGGAATATTATTGTGCTGAAAGGAATAATGAACTGGAAAGACCTCCAGGAACTGATGCAGAGTGAAAGGAGTACAACCAGGAGAACCTTGTACACAGAGACTGATACACTGTGGCTCAATCAAGTGTAATGGACTTTTCTACTAGCAGCAATGCAATGATCCAGGACAATCACAAGGGACATATGAGAAAGAACACTATCCACATCCAGAGGGGGAAAAAAAACTATGGAAACAGAAATGCAAAAGAAAAACATATGATTGATCATGTGGTTAATGGGGATGTTACTGGGTTCTGATGTTAAAAGGTCACTCTATTGCAAATATAAATAACATGGAAATAGGTTTTGAACAATGATACATTATAATCCAGTGGAATTGCTTGTCAGCTCTGGGAGGAGGGAAGAAAGAGGGGTAGGAAAAATCATGAATCATGTAACAATGAAAAAATATTCTAAATAAATTTATAAAAGAGAAAGTTGGTATAAAAGCTCTAGTGCACAAAGACAGAAATGGAAGTCAAAGCAGCATGCCAAGGTAAGCCCCATCAGGCAATATTCTGTGAGAGACATCAATTGAATCAGAAGCAAAGACTTTTGGAACTCCAAGCTATAAATGGCAAAGGGTATCAGACAACTGCTCAGAAGGAGATAACAGGGATCCCTTTGCTGCTCTGGGTGTAAGACACTTCTTGCATTACCCATACACAGATCCAGGTAGCAATCATAGGCACACTCAGAGTGAGGAAGAACATTAGCACAAACCAGTTATTTTAATCACAGAGGATCAAAGAACTCTGAACAGTTTCTAGGGAGGTAAGAGTGCCTGTAGTTACTCACAGACTAGGCCATAGACTGGGAGAGTGTTAAATAAATATACCACCTTGTAAGAATTGAAGGCATATAGCTCCCTAGAGCAGTGATGGGCAAATTACACCAGATTTGTCCCCCTGAAATAAAATAATGTGCAATGTTATTCCTAATCTGATGAATACAATCAGTAGGATACAATACAATGAAACTTTGAAAGAGTTGCCTTAGAAACAAACTGGCAGATGAGTATTTCCTTTCCTTTGGCACCCTCTTTAAAAAGTGTGCCCATCACTACCCTAGAGCCAGCTCTGAATGTAGCTACATAAAGAGCCTGAAGCTTGTTACAATGTTTCCTTCACCACAGTAAGTGTACTCTAATATTTTTTTAATTAAAAGGAAAAAATAAAGGCTTGAAAAAACAGAAATAGGCCAATTTAGTTTTAAAAAAAGCACAAATGCATGAAAGAGAAGAACTTCTTAAAACACAGAACTGGCCAAATGGAATAAGATAGACAAAAGATATGCATTGAAAAAAAGAACTTGTAAAAAGGCCGAATTGCCCATATGGGAAAAGAGACACAAAAATTCACTGAGGAAAAGAACTCTTTATACTGTAGAATTGGCCAAAATGAAAAAGGACATAAAAAGCTCACTTAAGAAAACAATACATTAAAAATTAGAATTGGAAAAGTCAAAGCTAATAATACCATGAGGCATCAAGAAAAAATCAGTAAAAAGAATGAAAAATAGAAGAAAATGCATAATATTTCATTGGAAAAAATAACCGATCTAAAAATAAAACCAGGATTCATAATCTAAGAATTATCTCACTACCTGAAATATGATTAAAAATGAGTTTTGACATCATCTCTCAAGAAATTATCAAGGAAAGCTTCCATGGTATTCTAGAACCAGAAGACAAAATAGAAATAGAAATAATCTACCAATCACCTAATGAAAGAAATCCCCCCAAAATAAACACCAGGAATATTAAAGTCAAATTCCCATATCTCCTAAATGAAGGAGAAAATATTGCAAGCATTCAAAAAGAGACTATTCAGATATTGTGAAGTGAGAGCCAAGATAATGCACAAATTTGCAGCTTCTAAATTAAAGGATCAGAGAACCCAGAATATGATAATCTAGAGGGCAAAGGAGTTAGGACTTCAACCAAGACTCAGAATGACCCTTCAGGGGAAAAATTGATTATTTACTAAAATAGAGGATTTCCAAACATTCCTGTTGGAAAGACCAGAGATGAATAGAAAATCTGACTCTCAAATAAAAGACCAAAAGAATCATAAAAAGGTAAATAGGAAAAAGAAATAATAAAAAGATAATTTATAAGGTTAAACTGTTTACATATCTATATGGGAAGATAATTCTTCTAATGTCTAAGAACTTTATCATTTATGGGCAATTAGAAGCAATTTACATAGATAGAGAGGAAGACTGTAAGATGAATATAATGGGATGATATAAAAAATAAAATTTAGGCATGAGAATGAGGAATGCATCGAGAAGAAGGAGAATAGAAAAGTAGAATGGAGCAAATTATTGCACATAAAAGAGTCATAAAGTAGCATTTACAAGTGAAAGGAAATATGAAGAAGCTTGGGAGGGGAGGACAATAATCTTGTTCTCTTTGAAATTTGGAAGAACATGCACAATCAACTTTGTATATAAATCTATCTTACCTTTCAGGAAAGTAGGAAGAGATGGAGATAAAGGAAGGGGCAGGGCTGATAGAAAAGAGGACAAATTGGGGCAGGTAGTGGTCAGAAACTAAAGAGGAAGAAATAGGAAAGAAAATAATACTCAGTAATCATAATGGTTCAATTTTTTTAATAATAATTCTCTCTAATAAAGGCTTCATTTCTCAAATTCATAGAGAAATTAATAGAATGTATAAGAATATGCCATTCTCCAATTGATAAATGGTCAAATGATATGAACTGACAATTCTCATACAAAGTGCTTTAAACTCTTGAAGGTCACACAAAAAATTATCTAAATTATTTTAATTATAGAAAAAAAAATTAAAACAATTCTGAGGTACCAGCTAACAGCTATCAGATTGGTTTTTGTGACAGAAAAGGAAAATGAGAAAACTTGGAGGTGATACGGGAAAATTGAGACACTAATGCACTGTTGGGGGTTTGTGAACTGATTCAATCATTCTGTTTTATTATTTCTTGATGTTTCATGAAATCATTAACTTCTACTTGCCCAATTCTAGTCTTTAAAGACTGATATTCATCCATGATCTTTTGATTCTCCTTTTAGATTTGGTCGATACTGGTTTCCATGGCACTCTTTTCTTCATTGGAGTACTCTGTCTATTCTCCCAGGATGTCAATCCCATTTTTTAAACCCTTACCTTCTGTCTAAGAATCAATATTAAGGTTTGGTTCCAAGGCAGAAGAGTGATAAAGACTAGGTGATGGGGGTTAAGTTATTTGCACAGGATCACACAACTAGGAAGTGTCTGAGGTCAGATTTGAACTCAGGACATTCCATCTCTAGGCCTGGCTCTCAATCCCCTGTGCCACACAGCTGCCCCCTAAATTCTGGTTTTTAATTAGATTATTACTTCATTTGATTTTTGTGTCTCCCTTTCCATTTGGGCAATTTTTCATTTTAAGCTGTTATTTTATTTTTATATTACTTTCATTTTCCCCCCATTTTTCTTCAATATGCCTTACTTGGTGCTTGAACTTCTTTCTGAGTTCCTCCGGAGCTTGTGACCAGTTTCCATTTTTTTTTTGAGTTTACATTTGTTTGCTTGTTTCACACCCTGTCCATTTGCTTCTGCTTTTTGCTCTTTTTCTCCATAGAAATTTTCCAGGATCAGGAGCTATTTTTTGCTGTTGCTTACTCATTTTCTCATTAGAGGACTGGGAGTCCTGCATGTTGCTGGTCATTTCTATCTTAGCTTCTGTCTCACAGGGCTTTACTTTGGAGCTATCTTCCCTTCCCTGTCAGAGGCCTGAGTGAGGGCAGGTAGATCTGTGGTATTTTTTTTGTTTTTTTTTTTAGGTGTAGCAGGCTTCAAAGTGTTTTTCTCTGAGGCTCTTTCTACTATAAAGCAGTAATCATCAAAACAATATAGTACTCAATGATCCAGGACAATCCAGAGGAACTTCATGAGCAAGAAAGTTATCCATATCCATAGAAAAAACTGTGGGAGTAAAAACACAAAAGAAAAATATATGATCAATCACATGGTACAATGGGGGTGTGATTAGGGTTTTGTCATTAAAAGTCCTAAAGTGTTACGCCCACACTTTAGGACTTTAAAGTGTGAAAAGTATTTTGAAGTTGTGTTCATATAATTCCTGAGTTTGTCTTGGCAAATAGATTACCTAATATTTTATCTTATGCAAAGTGATTTTAAAAAGAGGTTTTCTTTTTAACTCTTGCTGCTGAGTTTTCTTGGAAATATATAGAAATGTTGATGATCTATGTGGGTTCATTTTTATTCTAAATTATTAAATTTAAATTAAAAAAAGTAAAATTATTAATTATTTCCACCAACTTTTTAGTTTATTTTCTAGGGTGAACACAACTACAAAACACTTTTCACACAGATAAAACTAGAGATAAACAATTAGAAAAATATTAATTATTCATGTTTAGGATCAGCTAATAAAACAAAAATGATAATACTACCTAAATTAATTTACTTATTCAATGTCATAACTATCAAACTACCAAAAAACCTTTTTATAGAATTAGAAAAAATATATAACAAAGTTCATATTGAAGAACAAAAGAACAAGAACATCAAGGGAACTAGTGAAAAAAATGTTAAAGTTGGCAACCTAGCAGTACCAGATTTTAAACTGTACTGTAAAGCAGTAATCATCGAGAAAGAAAGCTATCAATATCCAGAGAAGAACTGTGGGAGTAGAAACACAGAAGAAAAACACTTGATTGATCACATGGTTTGATGGGGATATGATATTCATATTGCAAATATGAATAATATGGAAATAAGTTTCAGACAATTATACATGTATCCCAGTGGAATTGCTTATCATTTCTGGGAGACGGGAGGGAAGAAAGTAGGGAAAAAACATGAATCATGTTATCATGTAACCATGGAAAAATATTCTAAACAATAATAAAAATTAAAAAAAAAACAATATCGTACTAAGAGATAGGAGCGTAGATCAATGGAATATATCTGGGGTAAATGACTTCAGTGAGGTAGTGTATAATAAACCTAAAGATCCCAGCTTTTGGGAAAAGAACCCAATATTTGACAAATACTGCTGGGAAAATTAGAAAACTGTTTAGAAAAAATTAGGTTTCAATCAACATTTCACACCCTATACCAAGATAAATTCCAAATGGGTAAGTTACTTAAATATAAAGAGGGAAATTATAAGTAATTTAGGTGAACATAGAATTGTATACCTGTCAGATCTGTAGGAAAGAATTTAAGACCAAGCTAGAGATAGAGAGCATTAAAAGATATAAAATGAATAATTTCAAAAACATTAAATTTAAATGGTTTTTTACTGTGTAAATAGAATCTTGTACGCCTAGACTTCATTTGTCAGAATCCCTTTCCCTTCATTCCCACGTTATGTCCTTATGTTGTATCAATAAAGTTGTGTGTAACTCAGCCCCTCTCTCTCTCTCTCTCTTCACCCATGTGAATGGTCTGGGTAAGCTTCTTGTTACTCAGGCTATCACTTTCTTCTACTTCAAGTTATTATTAAAAATCTTATAAAATATAATACTTGGAATATTGGATATTAATTTTTAATCTTATAGTATAAACAAAACCAATGCAACTAAATAAGAAGGGAAGCAACAAACAGGAAAAATTTATAACAAAATTATCTGACAAAGTCTAATTTCTCAAATATACAAAGAACTAAGTCAAATTTATAAGAATCACAGTCTTTACTCAATTGGTAAATGGTGATAATATATGAATAGTCAGTTTTCAGATAATAAAAACTATCAAGAAACATGAAAATAATGTTAGAAATCCTTCCTGATTAGAGAAATGCAGATCAAAACAACTCTGAGGTACCACCTTACACCTAACAGAGGAAAGCAAAATAATAAATATTGGGGTGGGGTATGTGGCAAAATTGGGACACATGTATTGCTTGTGTAGTTGTGATTTGATCTGACGATTCTGGAGAACAATTTGGAATCATGTCCAAAGGGCTTTAAAAGAATACATGCCCTTTTATCCAGCAATACCACTGCTGGGTTTATATCCTAAAGAGACTTATAAAAACTGGGCAAGGTCCTGTTTGTACAAAAATATTTATAGTGTTGCTCTTGTGGTAGCATAAAATTGGTAAACGAGATGATGTCCCTCAATTGGGGAATGATTGAACAAATTGTGGTATATGACAGTAATGGAATATGATTGTGCACTAAGGAATGATGAATTAATGGATTTCTATAAGAACTGGAAAGATCTACATGATATGGTATGCAGTGAAATAAGCTGAACCAGGAGAACATTATTCACAGAGACTGTAACATTGTGGGATGATCAAATGTAGTTGACTTTGCTACTAATAGCAATGTTCCAGGACAGTTCTATGGGACTATGAAAAAGAATGCTATCCACATCTAAGGAAAGAAGTGTAGGAGTAGAAATCCAGAAGAAAACGTGTGATTTACCACTTATTTATATGGATATGTGATTTGGGGTTTTGGTTTTAAAAGTGCTGCTTTTTTACAAAAATGAATAATGTGGAAATGGCTTTGAGCAATAACATGTGTGTGTGTGTGTGTGTGTGTGTGTGTGTAAACCAGTGGAATTGCTTGTCAACTCTGGAGTGGGGAAGGGGTGAGGGGAGGGAGAAAACATAAATCATGTAACCATGGAAAATTTTTAAAAATAAAAACAAAATTTAGCTCAAGTGATTCCTTCTACATGAGGCTTTTTGTGGCCTTCTGCCTCCAAGCTAAAATGACTGTTTCACACAAAACTTCCTTGTATTTATTTTGTATATATTCTGTTGGCTTACATATACATATCTTTTTCCTTAGAATGTAAATTTCTTGAGGGGATGGACTTTTTCTCATTTTCCTTTTTATTCTCAGTGTTTAATAATGAATGATTATGACCTCCTTGCTATTTCTTAAACTAGACATTCCAATTTTATACATTTTCCTTTGTTTGTCATCATGCTTGGAACTCTCTCCTTCCTCAAATTTTCCTCTTAAGCATCCTGGCTTCCTTTAGCTAAAATCTCACCTTCTGAAGAAAACATTTCTCACTCTCCTTTAATGCCAGTAGCTTCTCTATGCTGATTAGCTTCAATTTATCCTGTCTGCATTTTGTTTGTATATAGTTTTAGGGCTTGTTTTCTCCTCCATTAAACTGTGAGCTCCTTGAAAGTGAGGACAATTAAAAAAATCTTTCTGAGTATCCCTAGCACTTAGTACTATGCCTCTAGGAGCTTAGTAGGAAGAACTTAATGTGCATGTAGACTTGACTTGCTAATGTAACAGCACCCAGAAGATAATAAGCACTTAATAAGTTCTTGCTGACAAATTAATATGAAATTAAAGAGGTAAGGAAGAAGTAAAATAAAATGGAGAAAAGCAAAATCCAGAACCATGAGGATGATGAGGAAGTATTTAGAGTAGGAAGCAGATTGGATAGAAAGACTGGAAAATAAAAGGATAGTCAGTGATTGAAGGGAAAGAAAATAGCATGAACAGCAAAATAAATGAGAAAATATAATGATTGCTGCTGAGAACAAAAATGAACAAAAGAAAATATTACTAATGTAAAGAAGAGGAAAGGAATAGAAAAGAGTTTAGTGCATTCCCATAGTTGTCCTAAGAGACTGATATGGATGCCCAGAGGACACATCAACCAAGACAGAGTTTTAAAAAATAATTTACCTAAGATGGAACAAAAGATAGATAAAAGACAATGAGTACAAAAGCATAGTGTTCATTTATAATAGCAACATCAGGTGTGTTAAAATTCAATATGCACAATGAAAACTAAAAAGAAAGATATTTTAGCTATATTCAATAAACTAAAGGCTCAAAGAGTCATATTATTCTTTTTATTTATTTAGAATATTTTTCCATGGTTACATGATTCTTGATTTTTCCCACCCCTTTCTCCTTCCCCTCTCCTGAAGCTGACAAGCAATTCCACTGGATTATAGATGTAACATTGTTCAAGACCTATTTCCATATTATTAATATTTGCAATAGAGGGAATTTTTAACATCAAAATCCCAATCACATCCCCAACAAACCATGTGATAAATCATGTGTTTTTCTTCTGCATTTCTGCTCCCAAAGTTCTTTCTTTGGATGTGGATAGCATTCTTTTCCATAAGTCCCTCAGAATTGTTTTGGGTCATTGCATTGATGCTAGTAGAAAAATCTGTTCCATTCAATTGTGTCATAGTGTATTAATCTCTGTGTACAGTGTTATCCTGGTTCTGCTCCTCAAAGGGGCATATTATTGATGCTTCACAGACATAAGATCACAATAACTGAGGACAGAAATAAGGCAAAGGCATACAGACCTCAATTTGCTTATTATTCCTCAGCCAAGGAGAATGAACTTTGATATTAAAAGATAAACAAAAAAAATTTTGAATAGTGAAGATACCACAATATAAATAGGGAGATTCAATATTAAGTGAAGACTTGGCTGACCATGATCAATTCTAGTCACCTAGGCCTTATAAATTACTTGCTTATATACTAAAATAACTGACAATATGATTACTGAAGGACTCTCAGTAATATTTGAAAGATTTGGAAGAATGGTTAGAAACTGAAGGATTGAAGAAGGACAGACCATTATTTAAAAAAGAGAGAGAGAGAAGAGAATAGAATCTTCAGTGTGTTGGCTATAAAACTTGATTTCAATTCATGGCAAATTTTAAAAATGTGCCCTTAAAGCCAAAGTTAGTCAGATTTATTTAATTGTCAAAAAAGAGTAGTATGATTGATTAAACTTATTTCCTTTATTATAAACACCATCAACTAATCTGATGGATAAGGCAGGTAATACAGACATTGTTTGACATAGATTTTAGAAAATTTGATAGAATATTATATGCTCTTATGAAAAAATAGATCTGAGATAGAACATATGGTAATTCGATAGTTTGTGAACCATTTGTTTAATGATTTAAAGTGGTTTAAAATAATATTAGTAGGTGTTCCCTTGTGGAATTCTCTAGTGATCTGAGATTAGCCTATTATCATCATCATTTTTGCCAATAGTTTGATAGAATAACAGAAAGTATGTCTGTCAAATTTGCAAAGAACATAAAAATGGGAGAGAAAGATAACCATAGAATGATAGAATCAAAATAAAAAATTACCAGCAAGCTGGAACATTGTGATGAAACAAATGGTATGAAATATATTTGATGTTTAATTTAACTTAAAATTAGTTTTTTAATTATCAAGAATTAATTCCTCCCCCTTCTATTTCTTCCCACATTGGTGTTAAAAACAAAAACAAAACTCTTTTTTAACAAAAATGCCTAGTCAAGAAAAAGGGGGTAGGATTAGGGGAGGATACGAAAATGTCAGCAAATGAACAATTGATGATTATAACTCTGAATGTGAATGGGATGAACTCGCCCAAAAAAGGAAGCAAATAACAGAGTAGATCAGAAAACAAAATCCTACCATATGTTGTCTACAAGAAACACATATGAAGCAGGTGGACATACAAAGGTTTAAGGTAAAGGGCTTGAGTAAAATCCTTTGGGCCTCAAATGAGAAAAAGAAGGCAGGAGTAGTAATTATGATTTCTGACAAACCCAAAGTAAAAATAGATATGATTAAAAAAGACAGGGAAGGTCATTACATCCTGATTAAAGGCAATATAGACAATGAGGAAATAACATTGCTCAATATATATGTACCAAATGGCATAGCAACCAGATTTGTAAAGGAGAAACTGGCAGATCTCAAGAAGAAATAGATAGTAAAACCATAGTAGTGGGAGATCTAAATATCCCTCTTTCAGATCTAGATAAATCAAAACATAAAATAAATAAGAAAAAGGTAAGAGAGATGAATAAAGTCCTAGGAAAATTAGATTTAATAGATATGCCTGGAAAAATAAATAGGGACAAAAAGAATACACCTTCTTTTCAGCTGTACATGGTACATTTACAAAGATTGACCATGTAATAGGGCATAGAAATATTGCAAACAGATGCAGAAGAGCAGAAATAATGAATGTAACCTTCTCAGATCATAATCCAATAAAAATAATAATTAGTAAGGGTACCTGGACAGGCAAATCAAAAACTAATTGGAAATTAAATAATATGATTCTCCCAAACCAGGTAGTCAAAGAAGAAATCATAGAAACAATTAACAAACAATAAACAATAAATCAAAAGTAAAAGAACTATTGAATTAATAAATAAGACTAGAAGCTGGTATTTTGAAAAAACAGTTAAAATAGACAAAATATTGGTTAATGTAATAAAAAAAGGAAAGAAGAAAACCAAATTGACAGTATTAAAGATGAAAAGGGAGACCTCACCTCTAATGAAAGGGAAATTAAGGCAATCATTAAAAACTATTTTGACCAATTGTATGGCAATAAATATAGCAATCTAGGAGATATGGATGAATATTTACAAAAATACAAATTGCCTAGATTAACAGCAGAAGAAATAGAATACCTAAATAATCCCATATCAGAAAAAGAAATTGAACAAGCCATCAAAGAACTCCCTAAGAAAAAATTGCCAGGCCTGATGGATTCACAAGTGAATTCTATCACACATTCAAAGAGCAACTAATCCCAATACTATACAAATTATTTGATATGATAAGCAAAGAAGGAGTCCTAACAAATTCCTTTTATGACACAAATATGGTACTGATTCCAAAGCCAGGTAGGTCAAAAACAGAGAAAGGAAACTACAGACCAACCTCCCTAATGAACATAGATGCAAAAAATTTAAATAGAATATTTGCAAAGAGACTCCAGCAAGTGATCAAGAGGATCATCCACCATGGTCAGGTGGTATTTATACCAGGAATGCAAGGATGGTTCAACATTAGGAAAAGCATCCACATAATTGACCATATCAACAATCTAACAAACAAAAATCATGTGATTATCTCAATAGATGCTGAAAAAGCCTTTGACAAAATATAGCACCCATTCCTATTGAAAACCCTGGAAAGTATAGGAATAGAAGGACCTTTCCTAAAAATAATAAACAGTATATACCTAAAACCATCAACAAGCATCATATGCGATTAGGATAAATTAGAAGCCTTTCCAATAAGATCAGGAGTGAAACAAGGATGCTCACTATTATCTCTATTATGTAACATTGTACTAGAAACACTAATAGTACCAATTAGAGAAGAAAAGAAATTGAAGGTATTAAAATAGGCAATGAGGAGACTAAACTATCACTCTTTGCAAATGATATGATGGTTTACTTAAAAAAATCTTAAAGAATCAACTAAAAAGCTAATAGAAATAATTCAGAACTTTAGCAAAGTTGCAGGATACAAAATAAATGCACATAAACCACCACATTTCTATATATTTCCAACACATCATAGTAGCAAGAACTAGAAAGAGAAACACCATTTAAAATCACTCTAGACAATGTAAAATACGTAGGAATCTATCTACCAAAACAAACACAGGAATTATAGGAACACAACTACAAAACACTTTCCAAACAATTAAAACTAGATCTATACAATTGGAAAAATATTGATTGCTCATTGGTAGGATGAGCTAACATAATAAAAATGACCATTCTACCCAAATTAATTTACCTATTTAGCACCATACCTATCAAACTACCAAAAAACTTTTTTACTGAATTAGGAAAAGCTATAACAAAGTTCAACTGGAATAACAAAAGATTAAGAATATCAAGGGAAATAATGAAAAAAATGTGAAGAAAAGAGGCCTAGCAGTACCAGATATTAAACTGTACTATGAAGCAGCGGTAATCAAAACGGTATGGTACTGGCTGAGAGACAGAATGGAGGATCAGTGGAATAGACTTGGGGTAAGTGACATCAGCAAGACAGTGTATGATAAACCCAAAGAACCCAACTTTTGGGAGAAAAATCCATTATTTGACAAAAACTGCTGGGAAATTTGGAAAACAATATGGGAGAGATTAGGTTTAGATCAACATCTCACACCCTATACCAAGATAAATTCAGAATGGGTGAATGACTTGAATATAAAGAGGGAAACTATAAATAAGTTAAGTGAACATAGAATAGTTTACTTGTCATATCTCTGGGAAAGGAAAGATTTGAAAACCAAGCAAGAGTTAGAGAAAATTACAAAATGTAAAATAAATGATTTCCATTATATCAAACTAAAAAGCTTTTGTACAAACTAAAACAATGTAGCCAAAATCAGAAGGGAAACAACAAATTGGGAAAAAATCTTTATAACGAAAAACTCTGACAGGGTTCTAATTACTCAAATATACAAGGAGTTAAACCAATTGTATAAAAAAAATTTAAGCCATTCCATAATTGATAAATGGGCAAGAGACATGACTAGGCAATTTTCAGATAAAGAAATCAAAAGTTTCAATAAGCACATGAGAAAGTGTTCTAATTCTCTAATAATTAGAGAAATGCAAATCAAAACAGCTCTGAGGTATCACCTCACACCTAGCTGATTGGCTAAAATGAAAGAAGGGGAGAGTAATGAATGCTGGAGGGGATGTGGCAAAACTGGGACATTAATGCATTGCTGGTGGAGTTGTGAACTGCTCCAACCATTCTGGAAGGCAATTTGGTACTATGCTCAAAGGGTTATAAAAGAATGCCTGCCCTTTGATCCAGCCATACCATTGTTGGGTTTATACTCCAAAGAGATCATAGATAAACAGACTTGTACAAAAATATTTATAGCTGTGCTTTTTGTGGTGGCAAAAAACTGAAAAATGAGGGTATGTCCTTCAATTGGGGAATGGCTGAACAAATTGTGGTATAAGGTGGTGATGGAATACTATTGAGCTCAAAGGAATAATATACTGGAGGAATTCCATGTGAACTGGAAAGACGTCCAGGAACTGATGCAGAGTGAAAGGAGCAGAGCCAGGAGAACATTGTACACAGAGACCAATACACTGTGGTAAAATAGAATTTAATGAACTTCTGTACTAGCAGCAATGCAATGACCCAGGACAATTCTGAGGGACTTATGTAAAAGAACACTACCCACATTCAGAGGAAGAAATACCGGTGTGGAAAAAGAAGAAAAACAACTGCTTGAACAATGGGTTGAGGCAGACATGATTGGGGATGTAGACTTGAAACTACCACACCAATGTAACTATCAACAATTTGGAAATAGGTCTTGATCAATGTTAAAACCAGTGGAAATACACATCAGCCATGGAGGGGGGGCATTTTGTGGGGTGAATGGTATGAATTATGTAACCATGTTAACTTTCAAAAAATAAATATTAATAAATGTTAAAAAAAGAGTAGATGAGTAAGATGTGTCCCTGATGCTAGTCACTAATTACCAGTCTGACATTAACTGATAATCCTTTAAGTAATGAACTTTTTGTTTCAAAAAAAAAAAAAAAAAGAACAAGCATCTTTTCATTTCGTGGTCATTGTCGCAATCTACAGTGATCTTTGAACCCAAGAATATAAATCTGAGATAATCTCCATTTCTTCTCCCCCAATTTTCCAGAAAGTTTTGAGACCAGATGCTAGGATCTTAGGATTTTCATTCTAAGATTCAGGGCAGCTTTTGCAGTCTCCTCTTTTAGCTTCATCAAGAGGCCTTTTAATTCTTCCTCACTTTCTGCCATCAGAGTGGTATCATCTGCATATCTGATATTTTTGACATTTTTCCAAGCAACTTTAATTCTGGTTTTTGATTTGAATAGCCTGCCATTTCACATATTATACTCTGCATAAGTTAAATAAATATGGTAACAATATTCAACCTTTTGATACTTCTTTCCAAACCTAAACCAATCAATTCTTCTACATTTATTTCTAATACAGATCCTTGACACACCTACAGGTTCCTTTTGGCATGAATAAGATGATCTGACACTCCCATTTCTTTGAGAACTTGCCATGTATTGTTGTGATCCACATTGTCAAAGGCTTTAATATAGTCAGTGAATTAGAAATAGATGTGTTATTTTTTCCTTCTGGAATTCACTTGCTTTTTCCTAAAGAGCTTGATTTACATTGATTTTATTTAATCTTTGTTATGTTATTTAGTATAAAATTAATTCATTTTATATGATCCTTTAAGTAGTTAGTCAGTCCCATTTATTCTTTAACTGTGAAAGATAAGAAGAGAGTTAGTTTATGATATCCCGTTATAAAACTTCTTATGTTAAGTATACATCTTTTACTATCTCCTGATTCCTAATAAAAAATAACAGAAGAAATCATATAATTACTTTTATCATTAGAAATGTTTACTTTTCTAGGAATGTATGGAAATAATAGAGTCCTCAGATTTTATGTCTCAAAGAAAAACATTGTGTATCTTAAGTTTCTTCCTATGAGTTATTATCTGTTATAATATTAATAAGTATTCCTATCAATAGAGTGATTAGGCCTTGTACTATAATTTATTAATTACAGCAAACATACTTTGATATTAGATTTTGTTAATTATTGATTTGCATCAACTGTCAACATCTTATAAAAATAATCTGTAAACATCCAAAAGAGATCAATCACAGACTGGGGTGATGAGGTCCCTGAGTACATTTAGCTATGAATAAAGTTAGTTTCACTCAAATTCTGGTTCAGTTTTCATTATTTCTTATATTACATAATCCAAGGAATGTTGACAATCTGGTCTCTAGTTCTTCTGTTTCTTCAAAAACCAATCTGTTCTTCTGGTTAAATGAGTCTGTTAAGTCCCAGAAATCATATGAAAAGCAAAAACTTGATCTCCATGTCGAACAGAAAGATTTGACATTGTTTCTTCAAAGGAAAAGGGATATATATCTATGTAGATATCCCTTTTTCTTTAAAGAAAAAATATTTCTTTTGCATAGAAGAAACATTGCCATATCTTTTTGTTTTGAGATATCTATCTATCTATCTATCTATCTATCTATCTATATATATATATATATGTATATATATATATATATATATATATATATATCCCTTGCTTCGATGCCCAGTTGGGGAAGTATTCTCTCTATTCATGGATATTAAAATCCCTTCACATAATACATGGTTTTATTAGTTGTGGTGGCCAAACATATCCATTACCTAGTATTTATCCTTTTGAAAGAATCACACTATAGAAAATTCATTGAAATATATGTGGCTTAGAAATATGCTTGTAGGAAAGGAATATGAATGCTCTTAATATGTAAATTTGTATTTCTAGATATCATATTGGCAGATGTTTTGAACAGTAGGCTCTTCTAATTACATAAACATAATTCAAGTTAAATGAGATAAAGGTTAAAAGACAAGAATGGGAACATTTGTCACATAAAAAAATTATCTTTTTCTTTCTTCTCCCCTAAAACCACTTCATTGCGGAATTTAATTTAGTACATTTAAAGAAGTACAAAATCACTATCTGAAACAACTTTCAGTTGATAAAAATTAGGCTGAGTGTTTAACAATACAAAATATTTCTTCCAAAATGACAAAGCAAAACATATATATTTATTTAATTGATGTTAGTTGAGCCATTGTGCAATAGATGGACATGTTCATTTTTTTTGCAAGTACCTTACCTTCTTTTCCTTAATAAGATAAGAAAAGAACTCTTGAAACCCTCTGATTATTTAATGAATTTCAGAAGAATAAGTCATTGCTGATCATTGAAGTTATCAGAACTTTTTCATCTTGAAAATTATCAGGTAGAAAATGCTTGCTGAATTTTTTCCAAATTACTGTGGAATCACTGGTGAATTTATCTATATACAATGTCTTTGTAAGTCAGACCACTGTTTTTTCATTTTATAATAAGGAAAAATACACAAGAATATGAAAGTGAGAGTTTCCCTGTGAGAGCCAGTTTGAAGTCAGGCACAATATTTTTGTTTTTTGGTATTATGTAATAAAATGATTCTGATGGTCACCAGCTATATTTTAAAAATCAATTAGTGCATTTTGGATCAATTTTAACTAACAAAATGGTTATATTTCCACTGGTCTACATAACAGGAAGAAATTATAAGTGCACAGAAGATTATTGAAGCAAAAAGGTGCCTTATCAAAGCAAATGGAATTACGATGTCTACTAAACTTTAATATATTTGGGTTGTTGTTCTCTATATGTCTGTCCTTAGTGAAGTAATTTAAGCTCTCTGGTCCTCAATTTGTTCATCTCTAAAATAGGATAATTGGAATAAGTGACCATATAGCTTGGAATGATCAAAGAGCTTAGAGGTCATCTAGTCTAACTTTCTCATATTTCAAAAGAAAAATTTGAGGGACAGAGAAATTATGTGATAACTAAGAAGCAGACAATACCAGATTCTCTTGAGTCCAAATTCAGTACATTCCAATTCTAAATCTTATGTTCCTAAACTATTACTATTATCTTTAAGTCAGGCTTGAGCATTAAAATATTTCCCTTATGGAAGAAAAATAGACAAAAAAGACAAGAGAGATTAAGAATATATACATATGTATGTGAGAAACGGCAAGGAATAATAAGAAAAAATAAGGAATAAAGAGAATTCGTTGGGAGAAAACGCGGAAAATAATATATCATGAATGCAACATTTTCCATTAAAAAAGAAACCTATTGCGTATACAACGCAGAACTTTTTAATACTTTTTGTTTTTGTTCTTAAATGGAATCTTTGGTTAGGAGACATTTTCTATAATAAAAACTTCAGGATAGGACTTATTCAATAAACATTAGTAAGCATGTGTTGGGCAAGGAATTCTACATCCTGGGAGAAAAAACACAACTTCAGTTTTTCATCTCTCTCTTCTTAAGGAATATACAGTGAAAAAGAAAGGATATGACATTCTTGATTTTCACTATAACATCGGAAGTGAAATCTAAAGAATTCTGTGAGGTCAGGTGTTGGGAAGGAGGTGAAAGTAATTATTATGTATTGAAGCTTGAGAAGCTCAGGAAGAATAACAGTGCCTATCCAAATGGCAAAGAGAGAAGTTCAGTTTAGCTTTTAATTGAGGGCAGGAAAACAAAATAAAGTTACAAGATTAGGTTCATGCCAGATTGTGGAGAATACTGAATGCCATCATGAGGAATCTCTAACTGATACAGCTGACAATAAGGAACCCCAAGTATGTTTAATTGAATGAATGACTTCAGAGAATCAAAAAACAATAGAAATAGAGCCAGAAGGAACAAACTGCTCTTTATGCAGTTCAGGAACTGAAGACCACACTGGTTAAGTGGCTTGCCCCAAATCAGGCATAATAAGGAGAACCACTAGTTTTTTAATTCAGGCAAGCTTACTTCAAAGGAAGAAATTTTTCTACTGAATTTTATGACCTGATATTTATTTCACAGCAAAACAAAACAAATAATTCTAGCAGCAGTATATAAGACATATAAAAGCAAAGAGAGGAATGATTTAGGAAGGATCTTATAGAGAATTATGGCAATAATTCAGCTGGCTTATAATGATGGCCTATACCAGGGTGAAAGCAAAAGAAATAGAGAGAACAGCATTGCTGCAAGAAAGCAGAATTGGCAGATCCTCACTAATGCCATATCACTAAACAGAATTTCTAGCAGCTACGCAGTCTTTTTCTTCTTCTCTCCTGCCCAAAGCTGTTTTTCCTCAGAAAATATACAAAGTGCAGGTTCTCCCACAGGACAGTTGGGCAATTTTATCATTACCCTGTAGAGAAGTCCAATTCTGGCAGAGAATGGGCCAGTATCATAAAACTGATCACCTTGGAAAGCTGAAAAGAAGGAAAACAATACTATTCTCTGATAAATAAATTTATTTTCTGTCTCAATTCTCTTCTTTAAAACCCACAAACTATCCTGAGAGCTACCAAACCCATCAGTGCCTCCATCCTCTGTCTGCAGTCTAAAATGGCACTGAGGTGCCCCCGAAGGCTTTGCTCTTGTCAGTTACAGTGAGTAAAAAATCTGAAAAGCCTTGTCAGGGGTATCAAAAGTGCTGGAGGCAAGCAGGGAAATTAAACAGGCTTGAGAGCTTTGGGGAAAAATAGGTTGTTCCAGAGAGAGCTCTTTAGAAGGAAACAGAATGTGCTATCAGTTTCAAATAACAAAAGAAACGCCAAGAAAAAATATGGCAGTAGTTTTGGGGGAAAGAAAAGAGGGAATTCTTGCTTGAGAAAAAGTGTCCACATTTCTCACCTTGCTCCCTAGAAACAAGTTATTTACCTGGAAATGATCCCTTTAGAGTTGTTCCTCAGAGCAGAACAGGTCTACTTCCATGGAAGTGCTAAGGGTTGATTTGATAGCCTATGAATGTTAGGCTCCATTAAATGCCTAAAATAATTGGTCACATTATCACCAAGCATAATTTTTCTAACTTTGTATAGTGATAGGATGAAGGAGAAAGGACTTATACTGTAAAGAAGATTTATTTAAGTGTGAAACTTGAGGGATATTTGAAAGAAACATTAAGGAAAGTTACAATAGAAGTGAATGAATGAATAAATTAGCAAATCCTGGAAAAGTAGGGATTTTAACCAATGACTTTTTTTTGGAGGTTTTTGTTTATTTGTGCTTATACACATTAACATATATATATATATGCCAAATTACATTTCTTTTTTAATAGGATCATAAAACTAGTAGATGAGAGGAATATTATGCAGATTATGTATCTCAATCTTAGCAAAATTTTGAAAAACTATTATTTATGGAGAAAACATAGAGATATGGATTCAATGATAAAATAATTGGATTCAGAACTGGTTGGATGGTCATTTTCAAAGAAATCATTGTTAGTGTTTCAGTCTTAATGTGGAATAACCCAAGCATCTATGGTTGTCCCTGTGCTATTTAACATTTTTATAAATTATCTGGAATAAGGCATAGATGTTTGATTATTTGAAAGTTGGAATAAAGGAAGATGGTATTCAATAGGTATGTGTATAATATATATAATACATATATATGGAATACAAAGTTTTGACTTAAGCATAAAATATGAGCTATACAAGTATAAGATGAGTTTTGGATAGCTAGTAATAATAGTTCTGAAAAAATAAGATCTGGGGATTTTAGTCCGCTACAACCTGAGTGAATCAGCAAAATAAAGAAGCAATCAAAAAGCTAATGCAATTTAAGGTTTCATTTTGAGTGATGTAGCTTCTAGCAATGGGAAAGTGATAAACTCAATGTACTCTGCTTTCACTGGACCACAGCAGCCTTACTTGTCCTCCCCCACCGCTTTTTTTGTTGTCTTCATATATAATATAATCTCCTTGAGGTTAACATCTGTTTTTTCAGTTGCTTATCTTTGTAGTCTAAGATCTTAACACAGTGCCTGACACATATAAAGTGCTAAATAGATTTTCTATCTTTCTACTTATATATCTATCATCCATGTACATTATCTATCTATAAAATTTTGTTGAGACATAAATAATTAGAAATGCTTCCACTATGGACTTGGTTATAGACTATATTTGTTATTGTAGGTCAAGATTAGCTAAATAAGGTATAAATAGGAGGTCACATTTACTTGTGAGTTAACACCTATAATTGATAAAATCATTTCTCTCTTAAAGTATCAAAGTAATAAAAACATCAGTAATATTATTACACAGCACTTTACATTTATAAAATATTTACATATGTTTATTATTTATTTCTTACCATTATATAAGGCTCATACATATTATTTCCATCTATACCAAAAGTAAATTGAAGATCACAGAAATTGAATGAGTACTTCAAGGTTACATAGTCATTGGCTGAACCAAGAATTGAATTCATGTCTACGGAGTTAAGTCTAGTGCTCTTCAAATTATTTAAGACAACATTTTGTCATATATGCCACCAATATTATATACCTTGGAATGCAATAATACACAATATAGTAATGATCAACTGCATATGGCATGACTTTTCTCAGAAATATAATGATCCAAGACAATTCTGGATGACTTATAATGAAAAATAAAAGTCATCTCCAGAGAAAGAACTGATGGAGTCTCAATGCAGATTTAAACATAATTTTTTAAACTTTATTTTTCTTATTTGTTTTTGGTCTGTATTTTCTTTTACAACATAGCTAATATGTTTTGCAAATTGTATATGTATAATCTATATCAAATTGCTTGCCTTTTCAAGGAAGTGAAAGAGGATAGAAGGAGAGAATTTGAACTCAATATTTTAAAAAAATTGAATTTTAAATTTTACATGTAATTGAGAAGAAAGAAGGTTCTAACTAGTTTGTCCTCACACATATTGATCAAAATAACCCATTAGGCCTGCAAATGCCAATTCTGAATACCTTTATAAATGCAGCAAAAAGTGTTTTGCCTGACTTCTGAATAGTAGTCCTGGTATAAGCATTGAGAAATTATATGGAGACTTATATGTGGTTACATACCTGTATGTACTCATATTTAGGGCTTTTCATAGGGCCATATGTTGGAAAGGACCTTAGAGGCCATGTAATCTAACTCCTCTCTTTTGCAAATAAGGAACTGAGCCCCAGAGAATTTAAATGAGTTGCTCAGAGGTCTCATAACCATTAAGAACTGAAGTAGGACTTGAACTCTTATAAAGTGTGCGCACAAGAATGATCTTATTACTAGACAAGTCAGGAAACTCGGAACATAGTTCCAAGGAAAAAACAGAAAATTCTTAACTTTATGCAGGAGACAACCCTGGGAAAGGTGACAGTGAGGTTAAGGAAGAAAGATGGGGAAAAATAAGACAGAAGACAGCTTTTCCCCCTATTATTAGGAATTTATTTTTATCTTTTTATTATCAGTAAATTCATATCACATCCCCTCACCACAAAAGGAAGAAAAGTTATTTTGTTTCATGGAAATGTGTCCTCATATTTCAAAATTGATGTATATGAAATAAAGGCACTCTTGAATGGCTAGATTTTGAAGGAAGAAGAGATATAATATCTGAAAATGTCTCACTGAGAAACAAAAATACCCTACTTATAAATGAATGGAGTGAAAACAGCCACAAAGTGTTTCTGCTAGCAGCATTCAAGCTCTGTTATGGAGTTTCAAGTAGACAAGATTTAAAATAAACACAAATTTCCTAAGAAAAGCAAGGACTTAAGACAGACAGAATAGAGACAAACAGGGAAAGTATTTATTTTTAGAATTTGAGCCCCAAACCTGCTCTGAGGATTAGTCACAGGAAGTCATTAAACAGAATGGTTGATGGTAGCTAGATAAGTTGCCTACAGAGTGGGAGAAAAGATCCAACTCAGACTTTGCTGATGTCATTGAGAATAAGGCAGCTGTGGCAGGAAAGTTACCAGAAAGTTGACATCATGAATAACAAGGCAAGGCGGAGAGGGGGGCTCACCGCAGGATGGAGGATGTGTGATGGGCCAGCGTTGTAGGGTTTGATAGTAGGAGAAGAAGAGTCTGTGGCTAGATTTTCTAGACAACTGGGAATAGAAAGCAGCATCGTTCAGGAAATAAAGTGGAGTCAAGGTAGACAATTTTGCTCATTTATGAGAAGGAAGGTTGTCTGCGCTGTGTTAACTAATAAGAAAATAACCCAGTCATGATTATTAATAATGTCAGTTGTTCAAAAGGTGAAAAAGAATATCCAGAAATAACTATTATACTACAGCAGGGATTCTTAAACTTTTTTTTAATCATGTTCTTTTTCTTATTTTTAATCCCTACCTTTCATCTTGGATTTAATACTAAATATTGGTACCAAGGCAAAAGAGTGGCAAAGTTAACTAATTTGCCTAGGGTCACACAGCTAGGAAGAGGCCAGCTTTGAACCCAGCATCTCCCATCTCTAGGTCTGACTCTCAGTGCACTGAACCACCGAGCTGCCCCTAATATGCTTTCTTTCCTTTGACAATATAGTGAAGCCTAAGGAACCCTTTTCAAAGTAATATTTAAAATGTAAAAAATAATGTGCATTATGCTACATAGGAAATTAATAATGCTGAAATCAATATGTAATTTTCCCATCCAAATTCACAGGCACCCTGAAATTCTTTCATGGACCTTAGGGATCTGTGGACCTGAGGCTAAGAATGTCTTTCTGTAAGAGTCTAGCTTTTGTCTCTTTTAAATAAAATAATATCTCAGTACTAGCAATAAGTTTTTAAAGGGAGAGTGAATACACATATAAATGTTTGAGGCTGAATGTCACATCCTGTCAATTGATGTCAGCTAGGTGAAATTCCTGGCGGTCAGGAGCAGCTGTTCTGTTCCCAAGGGAGAGATTCAGTGTCAGAGGCAGCATTGGTGTTAAGCAAAGTAGTGGTAGAAATAGGAGGCCACAGACCCCCAAATAAGAAAGTTTAAGAAAGAAGGTTCATTTTGCTGAGAAGATCAGCAGAAGTGGACGCTGGACAGATCAACCTGGGTGGATAACAGAGAAGCAGATGGACAGGAGCAGGGCTTAGGACAAGTAAGAAGTGTCAGGCTGAGGCCAGGTCAGGAAAGCTGGAGAAGGGAGGTCAAAAGGAGAGCTCAGAGCTATCAACTGAATGACAGTTTGCCATGCTCAGCTCCTCCATCATTGCAGCCTTTTAACTTAGGTCTTTCACATGCTGACCAGGCACACTCATGCTTCTTAAAGGGCTAGAACTCTGAAGATGGTAAGTCAGTGAATAAACAGAAGTTAGAGTCAGAAAAGATTTGGCTAGAAGGAAGAGGAATTTCTAAAGCCAAAGGGAGAGAGATTATTTAGTAGGGGAAAGGAATATTTCTTTAGGGGCCTGATAAAAAAAAAAGCAAAGAACAAAGATGATCATTGGTAAACTTTTAGAGGCCAGTTTCAGTAGAATGAAGCATTCAGAAGTTCAGTAGCAAAATATTGTGAGCAAATTGAGTACTGAGGAATTGAAAGTATCAAATGCAGATACTTTAAAAAATTATTGTCCATTGATGCTTTTTTTTCATATCATTGTCACTTCCAGATGACTGATGAATTTGGAGATTGATTTAATCCAACTCCTTGTGAGTAAACTGTCACTACTGATGCACATCAATTGCTTGTGGTCTTAGAGATTTGCTGAGGATACTAAAGGGTCAGATGGTTTAATCTGGTTCCCATAGCTAGTATGATTCAGAATTTGAATCAAGTCCTTTCTTACTCCAAGGCTAGCTCTCTATCCACTAAAGTGGATACACTATTATATTGGAGGACATGGGCTTGCCGCAAGGAGTGTATGATCAAATAATAAGAGTGTAGGAAGATATGTCATATCTAACCTTCACTGTGATAGTCATTTGTGGGTCTTATTTCCAATACAACCAAACTGACCCTTCATCATGAAGACTCCTTGACTTCTTTCTCTCCTCATGCCCAAGCTCCTAACCTCTTCCCTCCAGAGCTAAATGTTGGCACTTCAGGATGGTAACAAACTACCACCCACATAGACTTTATAGGTAACACTGAGAAAATTCAACTCTACCCCTTTACTCTCTCCAGATCATCTATTTGGTACCATTTTGAAGGAGGGCTCTGCACTTCAAGGAAATGTCCAATGATTAGAAATCCTACGTTCTTTTTCATTTAGGGTGGAGAGGAAGGAATCATAAATGAGCAGGTTTTGTCAGTTCGAACAAACCTTTAAAGCTGAAAAGGATTTAGGAAAAATTATGTGTCAATTTACATAGGGGAGAGCTAGATAAAGATGTAGATCCCTTATATCTCTGTCAACTCTCACAGCATAAAGAGTTCAAACAGGAATACAAGGAGAGGGGCCCACAGTGAGCATTTTCCAAATGTTGCTTAAGATATTCATCAATTGACTAAATATAAACACTCACTATAACTTAGGACAGACAAAACCTTTAAATTCCATATTAGAATAAATAGAAGGTTCCTTAGTAAGAGAGGCTTCTTAGTACATTTGTAGACATATGAGAAGGAGGTATTCAATCTATTATTATATTTCTTTTCTCTAATAAGAGTCTACTATTTTGATATTAGATGATAGAAAATATCACAGAGTTTTTCCCATTTGATAGTGACATTTGTAGTTACAGATGGGATTCTTTGCCACAGGGAGGGTTGAAATTCATTAAATAGCTTCATATGATGGTCTTCCTCTTTCAGGGTCTACACAGATATTTATAGGCATTGAATTTCATTTCATGATATTTTAGGCATGTGATTAATGAGACTTTGGTGCACATTAAGTTACAGTCTCTTCAACATTGGTCACCTTTTTACTGTAGACATCTGAACATCCTCCAGATGCCTCTGCCAAAGAATGAGGGATTCAATGAGATTGCAGTTGAGCTACTAGTGCTATGTGGAATATTACCTTCTTATGAGGATAGAAGAAGATGCTCATTAGGGCACTTATTCCTCATTTGATAGAAGAGGACATCAGTATTTGAAAAGGAATACATAGTTTTTTTTTCACCCATATATTTAACACACTCAATGAGCAGAAAGAAGCCAGTTTAGTTAGCATTTACAGTGTGATATCGTCATATCACTTGTCTCAAGATTCTGGGATCCTACTACTAAGTTCATTATAATCTCTGGAAAAAACCTTATCTATCAAAATCTTGGCAATTATTTAATAGTATCATCAGTGATGATGATGGTGGCAGTAATCATGATTTACTTTTCTCTGGACCCACTTTAGGTCAACAAAAGAGGGCACTCTTGGTGAGTTAATATTTATTTATACCAAACAATGCTGATAAATGATTATGATTGATTAATAATAAAGATTGGCACTTGCTCTATATGTAGTAATAAAGTTGCCTGTGACACTGAGAGATTTAATGATTTGCAATGGAGCTACTCTGTATTAGAGGAAGAATTTGAACTTTAATCACTTTGACTTAGAAGTCAAATCTTAATAGATTCATTAAAAATCCTGTCAACTCATGAATTTACATCTAAAAGTCATGGGGAAACTGAGAATTTATGGAGTTCAACCTCCTTTATTTACAAATGAGAAAACTGAGCTAGTTTCAGTGACTTGTTTATAGTTAGACAGGAAGTTAATGCCTTAGCTTAAATTCAAACCCAAGTCTTTTAACTCTAAATTTCAGATCCTTTGAACTCTATTATTATTGTGTGTCATAGTATTAATGATGATAGCAAAGTAATTATAATTTGTTTTACAGCTTAAGGTTTGCAAAGTGCTAAATACACACACACACACACACACACACACACACACACACACATATATATATATATATACTCATTAAATTCTCAATTTCCACATGGTATAGCTTCTAAAGTTATTATTGTGCTGATCTTACAAATAACATAACCAAAATTTAATGAGAAATTATTTTTCTCTGGGTTATATTGCTTATGAGTATCAGAGATGGGGTGCAAATATATTTTTCCTAACTCTAACTCTGACTTTCTAATACTCCTCTTTTGCAGATGATGTTTGGATATAACACTTTTTTTTATAAAGAAAGGCTAGAGTATCTTTCTGTCTATGTCTCTCTGTGACTGACTCTCTGTGTCTGTTTCTCTGTCTCTTTCTGTATCTGTTTCTCTGTCTCTGTATCTCAAACTCTTTTCTTTTTTGTTAGAAATATATTTTATTTTTATCAATTATAAGTAATAATGAATTTCCAAGTAAATCTTCTTATATTATTATATATGATTTATTTATTATATATTATATGATCCAAATTGTCTCCCTCTCTTCCCTCCCTCTCACTTCTTGGAACTTGCAAGAAATTCAATCTCGGTTATACATGTATTATCATGGAAAACATTTCCAAATTGTTCATACTTGTAAGAAAATAACCATAAAAAACAAAACCTCCAAACAAAAACAAATAATCCTGTGAAAATTGAGTTCTTTGATCTGCATTATGATAACATAGATCTTTTTCTGGAAGTAGGTACCATTTTTTGTCAAAAGTCCTACAGAATTGTCCTGGATCCTTATATTGCTAAGAGTAGCTGTCTATCATAGCTGATCATTCCACATTATTGCTATTACTATGTATAATATTCCTCCTGCTTCTGCTTATGTTACTCTGCATCAGTTCATGTAAGTCTTTCCAAATCTTCATGAAATCATCCTGTTCATAATTTCTTAAATCTTAATAGTATTCTATCATCATTTGTTCTTCCAGATGAATTTTGTTATTTCTAGTCCTATAAAATATTTTTGGTAGTTTGATTGGAATGACACTGAATAAACATATTAATTTAGGTAGAATGTCATTTTATTATATTTACTCAGACTACCCATGAGCAATTCATATTTTCCAAATTGTTTAGATCTAACTTCATTTGTGAAAAGTATTTTGTAATTTTGCTCATATAATTCTTGTATGTCTTGGGAAATAAATTCTGAAGTATTTTATATTGCAAAGAGTGATTTTAAATAGAATTCCTCTTTCTAACTCTTGCTGATGGACTTTGTTGAAAATATATAGAAATATTGATGATTTATGTGGGTTTATTTTGTATCCTGCAATTTTGCTAAAGTTATTATTTCAAATAGTTTTTAGTTGATTTTCTAGCATTCTCTAAGTATACCATCATATCATCCACAGAGTGATACTTAATTTCCTATTGCCTACTTTAATTCCTTCAATTTATTTTCTTCTTTTATTTTTTAAATTAATTTTTCAAGAATATTTTTCCATGGTTACAAGATTCATGTTCTTTCCCTACCCACTTTCCTCTCCCCTATTAGAGCTGATGAGCAATTGCATGGGTTATACATGTATCATTGTTCAAAACCTATTTTCATGTTATCAATATTTCCAATAGTGATTATTTAAAGTCAAAATTCCCAATCATGTACCCATTGAATCACATGATCAATCATATGTTTCTCTTCTGTTTTTCTACTCCCACAGTTCTTTCTCTGAATGTGCATAGCATCCTTTCTCATAAGTCTCTCAGAATTGACCTGGATCATTGCATTGCTACTAGTACAGATGTCCATTACATTTGATTGTACCATGGTATATCTATTTCTGTGTACAATGTTCTTCTGGTTCTGCTCCTTTCACTCTGCATCAGTTCCTGGAGGTTTTTCCAGTTCACATGGAATTCCTTCAGTTCATTATTCCTTTTAGCACAATAGTATTCCATCATCATCAGATATCATAATTTGTTCAGTCATTATCCAATCAATAGACACCCCCTCATTTCTAACTTTTTTGCCACTACAAAGAACATGGCTAAAGTATTTTTGTACACATATTTTCCCCTGTTGTTTCTTTAAGGTACAAAAACAGCAGTGCTATTACTAGATCAAAGGGCAGGCAGTTTTTTAAAGCTGTTTGGGATAATTCCAAATTGCCCTCCAGAATTGTTGGATCAATTACGACTCCACCAGCAATGCATGTGTTCTAATTTTACTGCATCCACTCCAACATTTATCACTTTCCTTTGCAGCCATATTGGCCAGTCTGCTAGGTGTGAAGTGGTATCTCAAGAGTTGTTTTAATTTGCATTTCTCTAATTATGAGATATTTAGAACACTTTTTCATGTTTTTGTTGATAGTTTTGATTTTATCATGTGAAAACTGCCTATTTATGTCCCTTGACTATTGATCATTTGGGGAATGACTTGACATTTTGTACAATTAACTCCTTATAAATATGAGAAATTAGACTTTTTTCAGAGGTTTTTCTTATAAAGACTTTTTCCCACTGTTGCTTCCCTTCTAAATTTGACTGCATTGATTTTGTTATATAAAACTTTTTAAATTTATTTTAAACAAAATTATTCATTTTACACTGGTAATATTCTCTATCTCTTTCTTCGTCTTAAATTCTTTCCTTTCCCAAAGATCTGACTGGTATACTATTATATGTCCATCTAATATACTTATAATTTCTCTCTTTATATTTAGGTCATTTACCCATTTTGAATTTTATTTTTGGGTGTGAGATAGTGATTTAAACCTAATCTCTCCCATACTGTTCTCCAATTTTTCCAGCAGTTTTTGTCATAGTGGGTTCTTGTCCCAAAAGCAAGGATCTTTGGGTTTATTGTACACTATCTTGCTGATGTCATTTGCCGCAAGCCTATTGCACTGATCCTTCTGTCTCTTAGCCAGTACCATGTTGTTTTGATGATCACTGCTTTATAGTACAGCTCAAGTAGAGATAGGCCTCCATCCTTCACATTTTTTCATTAGTTTTCTTGATATTCTTGATCTTTTGTTCTTCCAAATGAACTTTGTTATAATTTTTCTAATTATATAAAAAGTTTCTTGGCAGTTTGATAGGTGTGGCACTCAATAAGTAAATTAATTTGGGTAGGATTTTCATTTTTATTACAATAGCTCATCCTACCCTTGAACAACTAATGTTTTTCCAATTTTTAGATCTAGTTTTAATTGTGTGGAAAGTGTTTTGTAGTTCTGTTCATATAATTCCTGTGTTTGCTTGACAGATAGATTCCTTGAAATTTTATTTTGTCTGGGGCGATTTTAAATGGAATTTCTCTTTCTGACTTGCTGCTGAGTTGTGTTGGAAATATATAGAAAGGCTGATCATTTATTTGAGATTATTTTGTATCCTGCAACTTTGCTAAAATTGTTGATTATTTCCACTAGCTTTTTAGTTGATTTTCTAAGATTCCCCAAGTAGACAAGACATCATATCATCTGCAAAGAGTGATAGTTTAGTTTCTTCATTGCCTACTTTAATCCCTTCAGTTTCTTTTTCTTCTCTAATTGCTATTACTAGCATTTCTAGTACAATTTTAAATAATATTGGTGATAATGGGCATCCTTGTGTCACTCCTGAACTTATTGGAAAGCCTTCTAACATCCCCATTGCAGATGATGCTTGGTGATGGTTTTAAATATATGCTATTTATTATTTTTAGGAAAGGCCCATCTGTTCCTATTTTTTATTGTTTTCAGTAGGAATGGGTGTTGAATTTTGTCAAAAAATGTTTCTACATCTATTGAAAAAATCATGTAATTTCTATTAGTTATGGCTGTTGATATGGTCAGTTATGTGGATGTTTTTCATAATGTTAAACCATCCTTACATTTCTTGTATAAATCCCACTTGGTCATAGTGAATAATTCTAATTATAACTTGCAGGAGTCTTTTTTGCCAGTATTTTATTTGAGTCTTTTACATCTTTATGTTCATTAAGGAGATTGGTCTGTAGGTTTCTTTTTAATTTTTTGGACTGCATGGCTTTGGAATCTATACCATATCTCTATCATAAAAAGAATTGGTAGATCTCTTTCTTTGCTTATTTTGTCAAATAGTTTGTATAGTACTGGGAATAGTTGTTCTTTAAATGTTTAATAGAATTCACTTGTGAATCCATTTGATCCTGGGTATTTTTTCTTAGGGAGTTCCTTGATGGCTTATTCAATTTCTTTTTCTGAGATGGGATTATTAAAGTATTCTATTTCTTCTTTTGTTATTCTAGGCAGTTTATATTTTTGTAAATATTCATCCATTTCACCTAAGTTGTCATATTTATTGTCATATAGTTGGGCAAAATAGTTCTTAATAATAACCTTTATTTCCTCTTCATTAGAGATGAGGTCACCCTTTTCATCTTTGATGCTGGTAATTTTATTTTCTTATTTCCTTTTTTTAGTAGATTAATAAGTTCTTTATTTTGTTTGTTTTTTCAAAGTACCAGCTCCTAGTCTTATTTATTAGTTCAATAGTTCTTATACTTTCAATTTATTTAATTTCTCCTTTCATTTTTAGGATTTCCAACTTGGTTTTTATCTCAGGATTTTTCATTTGTTCTCTTTCTAGTTTTTTTAAGTTGCATGCCAAATTCATTGACCTCCTCCCTCTCTCTGGTTTGTTGATATATACACTCAGGGTTATAAATTTCATCCTGAGAACTATTTTGTCTGCATTCCATAAATTGTGATATGTCGTTTCCTCATTGTTATTCTCTTCAATGAAATCAGTAATTGTTTCTTTGATTTGTTCTTTGACCTACCAGTTTTGAAGAATTAGATTATTTAGTTTCCAAATAATTTTAAATTTGCCTTTCCATAAGCCCTTATTGATTATGATTTTTATTGCATTATGGTCTGAAAAATTGCATTTATTATTTCTGCTTTTCTACATTTGTTTGCAATGTTTTTATGCCCTAGTGCACGGTCAATCTGTGTATTGAGCCGTGTGCTGCTGAAAAGATGGTATATTACTTTTTATCCCTATTTGTTTTTCTCCAGATACCTATTACCTCTAATTTTTCTAACATTTCATTTACTTCCCCTATTTCTTTCTTATTTATTTTTTTGGTTTGATTAATCTAGTTCTGATAGGAGAAGGTCGAGATTCTTCAGTAGTAAAGTTTTACTATCAATTTTCTCCTTAAACTCCTTTAATTTTTCCTTTAGAAATCTGAATGGTATTGCTTCTCGGCCTTTTGGCTAAGATCAAGTGTAGAAATCTGAATGGTATATCATTTCGTTCATATATGTTAAGTACTGATATTTCTTCATTATTTATACTGCCTTTTATCAAGATGTAATTACCTTCCTTATCTCTTTTAATCAGCTCTATTTTGGCTTTAGCTTTGTCTGAGATCATAATTGCTACTCCTACCTTCTTTGTCTCAGATGCAGCCCAGTAAATTCTCTTCCACCCTCTTACCTTTACTCTGGATATGTTTACCTGCCTCAAGTGTGTTTCTTGCAGTCAACATATGGTGGGATTCTGGTTTTTAATCCATTCTGCTATCCTCTTCCTTTTTATGGGTGAAGTCATCCCATTCACATTCACAGTTATGATTATTGTTTGTGTATCACCCTCCATTTTAACTTTCTCCTTTGATTTTGCCTTTTCTCTTATCCCTTTTACCCTCCCCTCTAACTTTTTGCTTCTAGTCTGTCCTCCCCATTTCCCCTCCCTAATGTTACTTCCCTTCCCACTCCTTCCCTTCTTTTTACTTCTCTCTTACTATAGTAGCTTTTAAAAGACACCCCCAACCTCTCCCTCCCCTGTATTGCTCCTCTCTCCACAAGTACATTTATAATCCTTCTACTTCTATATAGGGCATGATACAATTCTTTGTCCCAATAGATCTGACTGTTTTTCCTTCTCAAAGCCAATTTCAATGCGCATGAGATTTAAGTACTACCTGTTGTCAATCTCTTCTTCCCTTCCATTGTATTGGTCTTCTCCCCCGAACCTCCATGCACTTTTTTATGAAATATATATTTACCCCATTTTATCTCTTTTCCCTTTTCTCTTAGTATTATTCACTTTTTATCCCTAGTTTTTTTCTATATTTTTGACATACCATCCTATGCAGTTTATCACTATAACCTCTAGTCTAGGTATACATACTTCTTCTAACTACCCCAATGAAAATAATAATAATTTTAAGAGTTACTGATATCATATTTCCATATAGGAAAATTAATCATTTCAACTCAGTGGTTTCCACAATTTTACCCCTTTCTTAATTACCTTTTGGTAGTTCTCTTCAGTTCTGTATTTGGGCATCAAATACTCTTTTCTTCAGAAATTTTTGGAAATCTTCTATTTTATTAAATGACCATACTTTCCCCTGCAAGAATATTGTCAATTTTGCTGAGTAATTGATTCTTGGTTGTAGATTCAATTCCCTTGCTTTCTGGAATATTATATTCTATGCCTTCAGATCCTACAGTGTGGATACAGCCAGATTCTGTGTAATCCTGTCTGTGGCTCCATGATATCTGAATTGTTTCTTTTTAGTAGCTTGTAATATCTTTTCCTTGATGTAGAAATTCTAGAACTTGGTTACAACATTCATGGGCAGTGTCAACTGGGGATTTAATGCAGGAAGTGATCTGTGGATTCTTTCAATCTCTACTTTACCATTTTTCCAAGAATATCAGGGCAATTTTCTTGGAAATTTTCCTTTAGAGCAATGCCTAGGCTTTTAATTTTGTCATGATTTTCTGATACCCCCAGAATTCTTAAATTGTCTCTCTTAGATCTATTTTCCATGTGTGTTATTTTACCAATGAAGTGTTTCATATTTTCCTCAATTTTTTCATTCTTTTGATTTTGTTTTATAGGTTCTTGCTGCCTTGTGAAGTCATTCCCTTCTAATTATTTGATTCTAATTTTTAAAGAGTGAATTTTATCCTTGACTTTTTGAACCTCTTTTTCCTTTTGATCTATTTTTCTTTGTAGGTAATTGTTTTTATCTTTTACTTTCTTTGCCTCATTTACAAGATGGCCATTTCTGGCTTTTAAGATGATATTTTCTTGTTTTAGTTTGTGTGCCTCTGTTTCTAGATAACCTATTTTGCTTTTTAAGTTCTTTTTTCCAATTTTCTTCCACCTATTTAATTGTTTTCTTGAACTGTGTTTTGAGTTCTTCTAGAGCCTGAGTCCAATTCCAGAGCTAGAGTTCCTGAGTTTTTGCTTGGGGTTCCTTGGTCAACCTCTATTCCATTTGTTCTTTGTTAATTACCTGAATAGAAGCTGTTGATTATAATTTCTTTTTTCTTTTTCTGTTGTTTACCCATTTTTCCTTCCCACCCTCCTAATTGGCTGTATTCTTGCTCCTCTATTTATTTGCTGGATCTGTGAGTTTGTGATTTTCTGCCCTGAAGAGGCTTCTTCTCTGCTTAGCTGATTAACTAGATTAGGCTGATGGATATGACTAGATGAATTAATGTGCCCTGAGATCAGATCTTCCCCAACTGCCAGCAGAGGCTAAAGGTGAAAGTGAAGGTGTAGAAGCTGAAGGTCCTTATCCTCTTTCCTCCTCTCTATTCCTTTCTGCCAGCCATCTCCCTGCTAGCTGCCTAGTCAGAGTCCTGAGCTTCCCCTGTTTTTACCAAAGTACTCAGTGTTGGTTGCAGCCTTCCCCTTCAGCTGGATTCCTACCTTGGGTCTCAGAACAGTAGGTGGGAGAGGGGTGTTATATCTTTCCCTTATACCCAAGAATTCAACTTTATATGTATGCTATTCAGGTTGGATTGATCAAGAGAAACCTGTGGCTCTGTTCTGCTGCTGAATCTGGGTCTCTGTCTACTCTGTACCTTGGCTCCTCTGGTTTTCTGCAAGCTCCATGACACTGAACTCCTCTTTTCCCTCTGAGGTTGTCTTCTCTGAAGTATTGATAAACTGTATTAAGTCAGTTGAGCTGATCTGCAGAGCTGATTGTGCCCTGAGGCCAAAACTTCCAGCAGTAGAGGCTCAAGATGGAGATGTGGTGGCTGAAAGTTGATATCAGCCTTTACTCTTCTCCCCTTCTCTCCTTCATCTGCCTCCTTGCCAACCTTCTCTGACCTTCTCATAGTTGTGGTATCAAGGTACTCTGTTCTGGTTGGAGCCCTCACTCTGAGATCCCCAAAACTGCCTGTGCTTCAGCACAGTAGGTGGGGGAGGGGCACTGGGGCCTTCATTCTTTCTTTTGCTTAAACAGAGAATTTAACCTTCTTTGTGTACCTTTTAAGTTGAATTGAGTGGGAGGGCCCCATAGCTCTGTTATTTTTTTTTAATTGGGTTTTCTGTCCCCCATGAAGAGCTTTGTATTGGATTGGTGTGGAAGGGTTTTTACAGAGGAATTGACTTTTGCTGCATCTAAGCTGCCATATTTAATTAACTCTGCTGCTAGCTCTTCTCTTGTTGCTAAAGCTAACATTTCTAGTATAATATCATACAACAGTAATAAAGGGCAGCCTTGTTTCACTTCTGATCTCATGGTTTTTGATAGATACTACTTATTATTTAAGGAAAGGCTCATTTACTCTGATCCTTTCAAGTGATTTTAATAGGAATTGATGTATTATTTTAAAGGTTTTTTTCTGCTTTTATTGAGATAATCATGTGATATCTGTTAGTTTAATTATTGATATGGTAAATTATGCTGATAGATTTCCTGATATTAAATTAGCCTTGCATTTGGGGTATAAATACCAACTGGCCATAGTGAATAATCCCTGTGATATATTGCTGCAGTTTTTTTGCTATTATTTTATTTAAGGTTTTTTTTTCACTGATATTCATTAAGGAAATTGACCAACATTTTTTTTTCTTTCTTTGGTCTTCCTAGCTTAGGTATCAGCACCATATTTTTGTCATAAAAAAGAATTCAGGAGGATTGTTCCTTTATTTATTTTGCCAAATAATATATACATGTATGTATGTATGTATGTGTATATATATATATATATATATATATATATATATATATATATATATATATATATA
>NC_058130.1:624996117-625018245 GCF_016433145.1 Gracilinanus agilis
CCCCTGAAAGAATATAGTCAATTTTGATGGGTAGGTGATTGTTGATTGTAAACCTAGTTCTTTGCATTCCAGAATATCAAATCCCAAGCCTTCTGATACATTAACATATAAGCTTCTAAATTCTGACTATGGCTCCATGATATTTGAATTGTATCTTTCTTGCTGCTATAAGTATTTTCTCCTTGAGCTAAGAGTTCTTGAATTTGACTATAATATTCCAAGGAATTGCCATTTGTGGATTCATTGCAGGAGATGATCTTTGGATTCTTTCCATTTCTATTTTGCCCTATTTTTCAAAAATATAAGGGTGCTTTCTTTGATAATTTTTTTATCATGACTTTTAGGTGGCAAATAATTATTTGACTGCCTCTCCTGGAACTATTTTTCAGGTCAGTTTATTTTTCATTTAGATATTTCATATTCTATTCTATTTTTCATTCTTTTGATTTTGTTTTATTATTTCTTAATATCTCATGAATACATTAGCTTCTATTTGCCCGGTTCTAGTTTTTTTAAAAAAAATTTCTGTGAGCTTTTAAACATCCTTTTCCATTTAGTCAATTACACTTTTTTATAAAAATCTTTTCTCTTGTGGATTTTTGTGCCTGTTTTACCATCTGGTCATTTCTCCTTTTTGAGAAACTTTTTTTATTGGATTTTTTGTGTCTCTTTTTCCATTTGACCAATTCTCCTTTTTTAAGCTGTTATTTTCTTCTTAAATTACATTCATTTCTTTCCCAATTTTTCTTTTGTTTCTTATTTTATTTCAGAATTCCTTTTTTGAGCTCTTCCAAATCCTGATATCAATTCCCATTTTTCTTTGAAGTTTTTTTTGCATGTAACTGCTTCATCTTAATATCCCCAGCTGAGTCTGAGCTTTGCTCTTTTTCTCCATAAAATTTTTCTATGGTTATGTATTTCTTTTATTTTTTGCTCCTTTACCCAGCCTTTTTTTTAACTTTTATTTTTATCTTAGAGGTGGACTCCTTTTAAAGTTAGAGGGTGTGTTCTCTTAAACTTTAATTCTTCCTTACTGCTACTTTCAGCTCTATTTCTTGATTTCTGAAAGTTTCAGATCTTCCAATGTTGTAAGATGACTTGTAGACTGAGACTTCTGGAAGTCAATTCCTGCTGCTGATTCAATCTCTTCCTCTAATGACTATTGATGGCTTGCAGGGCTCAAAGCACTGTGAGCTACTCTACCTTGGGGGTTGGAGCTTTACCTCTGGCCTAAACAGGGAAAGTGCCACAGACTAGGGGATGCATTTCAAGCTTGTGTCAATGCTTGGGAATTCAAATGGTGAGTGTAGTGTGCTCATTTGTTGACTTAGCTAGGATTCTGGCATCTCAAAGTTGGTTTGTGTCCAGGTTTGGAGCATGGTATGGTAGATGGGGGGTGGGGGTAGGAGGCTTGCACTTTTCTGTGCATTTTTATTTCTGGTTTCCCTCTTTATCCTGTGAAAGAGGCCCTCTCTTTTTACATTACAAGTTGTTTTCTGCAGGAAAGTTATTTTACTCTATCTCCTTGTTGGTTCTGTGACTACGGTATTTGTTTTGAGGTGGTATTTTAAGGTAGGTCTGAGAAGATTCTCAAAAAGGTTCCAGATTTCTGTGTTACTACTTTGCCATTTTGACTCTGCTTTCCCTTTCTCTCATTTTGTTGAAAGTACTTAAGTATTGAGGAAAATGTATTTAAATATTCTCTTAAATTCTTTATTAGTATAAAAATAGTAAGAAGGAATATATGGGTGTAGGATTCATATATCTAAGGTAATGTAATATGCAAATGAAAAAAGGACTACACTGAGAGAAAAGGGAAGAGAAAGATATAATTATAGCACCTAAAGAGACATAAATTTTTTTTTTCAATGGAGAAGAGAATGAGGGTGATGACTGGCAATACTTATACCTTACTGTCATCAGAACTGACTCAGAATGAGAATAAAAACTATATTCATTAAGATACAGAATCCTTTTTTACCTATTAAAGAAGTACGAGTGGAATAAAGCAAGGAGGGTAATAAAAATGAGGGGTAAATGGAGATAGTCATTAAAAGCAAAACACTTGTGAGGAGAGAAAGACAAAGAGGAGGATCAAAAGGGGGAAATTAAATGGAGGGGAATACACAATTGGTAATTGTAGTTATGACTGAATGGGATGAACTCAATCATAAACCAGAAGCAGATAGTAGAATGGATAAAACTTTGGAATTCTATGCTATGTTGTTTACAGGAAACACATTTGAGATAAGGAGACAGAGAGTAAAAATAAGTGGCTTGAGAACACTTTATTGTGCTTTAGTTGAAGTAAGAAAAGCCAGAGGAGCAATTATATCAGATACAACTAAAGAAAAATAGATCTATTTAAAAGAAATAAGAAAATAAATTACATCTTCATAAAATGTACCCTACATAATCAAATACTAATAATAGTAATCATATTTGCTCCAAATGGTATAGCCTTCAAAATTTTAAAAGAGAAATTAAATGTTTAAGCAGGATATAGTGAACCTATACTAGTAGGGTACCTCAACCTTCTCCTATCAGAAATAGATAATCTAACCAAAAACTAAACAATAAAGAAAGTGAATGAAGTTTTTTAAAAGTTGGATTCAATAAATTTATGGATAAAAATGAATGGGAATAAAAAGGAACATGTCTTCTTTTCAAAAATTGTTCGAGTATTAATAACTTCATATTTGAAAGAAGCAAAGCAGAGATTTTTAAAAAATACATCCTTTTCACATATAATTTAAAAATTATAAAACATGAGTGTCCTTGGAAAGACGAATTCAAATTTATTTCGAATCTAAAAAACTTAATGCTAAAAAAGGGTAGGTCAAAGGACAAATTATAGAAACAAACATTAGTTTCATTAAAGAGAATGACATTGAGGATACAATATATCAAAATTTAGTTAATAGAGCCAAAGAAGTCCTTAGTGGGAAATTCATATCACTAAATACTTATATTAATAAGACAAAGAAAAAGCCAATCAATGAATTGGGCATGTAACTAATAAAAAAATTAAAAAAGAATAAATGAAAAATCTCCAATTAAGACTAAATTGGGAATTCTAAAATCTAAGGGAAAAGTTATTAAATAAAAGGATTTTTTTTTGTTGTTAATAAAATAGGAGTTGACTAGGAGAATGAAGAAGACTAGGAGAAGACTAGGAATTGGTTTTATGAAAAATAAATAAATATAGTGTTTATTAATTTTACTTTTAAAAAGAAGAAAATTAATAAACACTACATTTAGTGGAAACTAAAGCAACCATTAGGAGTTAATTTGTCAAATTGTATGCCAATAAATCTAACAAGATTAGCAAATGAGGAAAAAGGTTACTTAAATAAGCCTATCACAGAAAAAGAAATTGAATTAGCCATGAATGAACTCCCCAAGAAATAATCTCCAGGGCCAGATGAATTTGCAAATGAAATCTAACATTTAAAGAACAATTAATCTCAAAATAATATGAACTATTTGGTAAAATCAGCAAAGCAGCAATCTTAGCAAATTATTTTTATGACACACATACTGTGTTGATATCTAAACCAGGAAGAACAAAAACAGAAAGAGAAAATTTTAGGTCCATTTCCTTAATGAATATCAATGAAAAAAAATCTTAACTAAATTAGTGGAATATAGAACAGTTTGCCTGTCAAATCTACAGAGAAGGAAATAATTTATGACCAATGAAGAGAATACATTGCAACATGTTAAATTAATAATTTTGATTGCATTAAATTAAAATTTTTTTACAAAAAAATAACCAGAATTAGAAGAGAAACAACAAATGGAGGGGGAATTTGATAACAAATTTCTCTGATAAAATCTCATTTCTCAAATATATAGAGAACTAGGTCAAATTTATAAGCATACCATCCTTTCCCCTGATGAGAAATGGTTAAATTATACGAACAAACAGTTTTCAGATGAAGAAAGCAAAATTATCTATAATCATATGAAAAAATGCTCTAAATCACTCTTGATTAGAGAAATGCAAATTAAAACAACTCTGAGATACCATCTCATATCTATCCTATTGCCCAACATGACATTAAAAGAAAGTGATAAATTTCAGAGGGTATGTGTCTAAATTGAGACAATAATACATTGTTGGTAGAGTTGTGAATTGATCCAACCTTTCTGAAAGAAATGTGGAAATAGGCTCAAAGGGCTATAAAACTTTGCATAATCACTATTACCACTATTGGGTTTATATACCAAAGAGATAAAAAAAATGGAGAAAGAAGTTATTTCTACAAAAATATTTGTAGCAGCCCTTTTTGTGGTGGAAAAGTATTGGAAATTGAGGGGCCATCAGTAGGTGGATGATTGAACAAATTATGGTATACAGTATTAATGGAAATAAATTTAGGATTCTGGTCCTTGTTTTTCATAAAGTTTATTAGTATTTACTTGTCTAGGAAAAGGCAGAGAGAGTCACAAGGGTGGTATCAACCTGGCCACTCTAGCAGTTCCCCCAGCATCATCACTTGAGATAGAGAGACCCTGCTTCCTTGACCATTGCTTTTTCACCTCTCCTTTTGCATTTGGTTCAGGTTCAGGATCATATCTGGGATCAAGTACATAAGCCACAGTCCCATAACCCATGCTCTGTGATGTATGGGACATGAAATCATGTAGATTCATGTAGCTGATACACACTGGCTGTGTAACCCAGAAAAGGTGAAGGGGAAGAACTTTCCTCACTCAGTATGTAGTATGTGATGCAATAGTGTTATGGTGTAGGAAATAATGAACAGGATGGTTTCAGAAAGAGCTCGAAATACTTACATGAACTGATGCAGAATGAAATAAGCAGAATCAGGAGAACACTAGAAACAGGAACAACAATATTGTGATACGATTGTGATAGACTTAGCTACTTTCAGAAATATAATGATCTGGGATAATTCTGAGGGACTTATCACAAAGAAACCTAACCACCTCTATAAAAAAGAACCACTGGGATTTGTATGTAGATGGAAGCATACAATTTTCACTTTTATTTATTTGGGGTTTTATTTGGGGTTTTTTAAATACGTATTCTTTTACAAAAATGAACAATATGGAAATATGATTTGCATGATAATTCATGTATAAGCCATATCAAATTGCTTACCATCTCTGGGAAGGGGAGGGAAGGAGACAATTTGGATATTATAATTTCAGAAAACTTATGTGTAAAATTTTATTACATATAATTGGTAAAATAAAATATCCTTTACAAATCCTTACACTGTTTATGTGGACATTTTAACACATGCTAAGAAAAAATGTGTTTATATTAAAACTACCTCTAAATAGAAGTACTCACTAGGATAATTTTTTCATAATAATAAAGGAACTGTATATTTTGCCAGAATTTATTTGTGACAAAAACATCCTGCAATGCATGTAATTGTCTCTTTAGGAATACAAAACATTTTAAAGGATATTATTTCTGTATTTATTAATGAGTTGGTTTCTAACATTCATTTCAGAACAGTGTATTTATTAGCCAATAATGACATTCAAAATTATAGAGCACAGCCAATCCAAAATAAACAAAAATATATACATATCTATTATGCAAAATATTTTAAAATTCAATAAATGATCTTAAATTAAAAATAATTTAAAATTATTTTATTATTTCAAGGATGGCACTAAGTTTATGGTCTTTAAGTTAAATTTTTTAAAATTCAGGTATGTGAAATAAAATTATCACAATGAGAGTCTTTTCCAGACCTTATCACTCATCACACAGCATATGGTGTCTCTTATATAACATCCAGAACAAACAGAGTTTTATCTGCAAAGCTTATGGCTTAAAGATTGGAAGCTATTTTAGGTAAGCCTGGCAGTATAAGTAGGTTGGATTTGAGGAGTGCCAGGAAGGACTCCCTGTTCTAAAATCCCTTCTCCAAATCAGGTTCCATAATGATTGAAATTCTACTGTTATAGATTCTATCCCTTTAGATGGAGAATAACTTTTTCTAGATAATATCTTTTAAAATGCAACTTATTCCTCACAGAAATGACAGATTAAGTTACTAGAGTCTTGGAATGAACTCATTTAGGCTAGGAATAGGGAATGGTTCTCTGATTCCATTAATATAAGAACTCTAAGATGATGAAACTTTTTCTACCAATGCATGTTAACACCATCTCTGCAACTTATAATCTAATAGGGTGCTTAATTACTGAGAAGTTAAGTGATTTGCATGGTATCACACATTCAGTAAGTGTTAGACCTGGGAACTTTAATCCTATTCTTCCTATTGTCTAAACTGACTTTCTTTTATACCATGTTATCTCATAATAATTTCATTTAGTAGGTTTTATTTCTTCCTGTAAATGAAAGGCAATTTTGAGCTCTGGACATTCACATGGAGTAGGAATGGAGTCTGTAAAAGAACAATGGAATCTAAAAAAAAATGGATGATATAGTAAATAGAAATCCTTCCTTTCAAAGCCTTGCCTGGGTCTGCTCCTGACTATAGATTCAGATGAAAACAAATGAAAAAATAATTACTTATTGATATTCTTTATAATTCATCAAGCAAAAAGCAATTCCTTGCTTAGTAATATATCCTAAACTTCTTATATGCCCAATGACCTGTGTTTCCCAGAATCATGGAAAAGTAGAATTTCAAAGATGGAACAGACATCATAATTGAAAGAACTTATAGTTTAATTATATCTGAAAATAATTTTCCCTCCAACACATTTAGTCTTATGATAGCTGTCCCTTTGTTAGAATATTGCCTTGGATAGCTCTCTTCTAAGGTATGACTAATAAGATAGCAGAAATAACCCTAAATTGGAAGTCAGAAAAACTGGGTTCCAATACTCTCACAGTTATTAATCAACTAGGAGGCAACTTTGCCTTTTAAGCTATGGTTTCCTTTTTTTTTTTTTTTAAACCCTTACCTTCCATCTTGGAGTCAATACTGTGTATTGGCTCCAAAGCAGAAGACTGGTAAGGGTAGGCAATGGGGGTCAAGTGACTTGCCCAGGGTCACACAGCTGGTAAGTATCTGAGGCCACATTTGAACCTAGGACCTCCTGTCTCTAGGCCTGGCTCTCAATCCACTGAGCAACCCAACTGCTTCCTGGTTTCCATTTTTTATTAAAAATCTGGAAGGAATTAAGTTAAGATAATGGCATAGTGGAACCAGCAGAGCTCCCTCAACAACATTCCCCTCCAAATGGTTTTAAAATAATGCCTCAAATATAATTCTGGAGTGGTACAGCCATAAAAAGTCCAGACAAGATATTTTTTCTTGTCTGTGACAACCTAGGAGTTTGGAAAGAGAGGACTGTAACACAATGTGGTGCTCATTTGAAACCCAACTGTGGTTTCCCCTATTGTGGGCATTGTAGGCAGCAAGCAGCATTTGCAGCAGTTGCTTCAGGAACTCCAAAGCCAGAGATGGTAAAGAGATTAGGCAAATGATCAAAAAGAGATTACCAGAGACCTCTGGGCCAGTAGAGTGAGTGGGAAAATGTGCTGATTTGGCAAATCCATTGTCCATATTCACTTCTAGGTCACAGTTCCAGGGAAGAGATAAGCAGTTGCAGTCACAAGACCATAAAATAGAGCTGGGGCTCTGAAGAGCAGTATCACCCCTGACTACAAGGGATCAGGACACTTTCCTAGATAAGGACCTTAGTAAAAACCAGGAAACCAGTCACAACACCTTTCCCCAGGTCACATCAATTTAAAAGCACCAAAAGCTTCAAACTCTTTAACTGATGCTAAAAATAGCATATAAAAAAGACTAGAGTTTGGGACAGTGTCTTCCCACTCCCAACCAGGAATGAAGTCCAATTTTGACATATTGTTCAAAGTCAAGAATTGAGCTTTTAAAATGAGCAAACAACAACGAAAAAGAAGCAGATTATAAAAAGCAATTATGGTAATAGGGAATTAAGACAGATTAAGGCACCAATTCAAAAGATGACAACTTTGTCACAACAGCTACAAGCAAAGCCCAAAAAACAGGGAAAAAAAGTAAATTATAGAGAAGTCCAACACGAATTCCTGGAAGAGCTAAAAAATGATTTTCAAAATCAAATTCACCAGATGATTCAGTGGATATAAAGCCAGACCACAGAAGAGAGGTCCTATATTCAAATCTGACCTCAGATACTTCCTATCTGTGTGATCCTTGGCAAGTTACCTAATACCCATTGACTAGCCCTTATCACTCTTCTGACTTAGAAGCAACACAAAATATTGATTTCAAAACAGAAGGAAAGGGCCTTTAAAAATAAAATAAGAGTGGTAGAGGGAAAATTAGGAAAATAAGAAGACTTCTGGGGATGGAGCCAAGAAGACTGAATAGAACCGATACACACCCATATTTTTCTAACATCCTCCTCTAAGCCACTTTATTTTATTTTATTTTTTTAGGCAATGGGAGTCAAGTGACTTGCCCAGGATCACACAGCTGGGAAGTATCTGAAGTCAGATTTGAACCTAGGACCTCCCGTCTCTAGGCCTGGCTCTCAATCCACTGAGCTACCCAGCTGCCCCCAAGCCACTTTAAAATAAAGCTTCAAATCAAGTTCTGGAGTGGCAGAGCAAACAAAAGTTCAGGATTAAAAAGAGAAAATAGGGGGAAAGACTCACAACAAAAATAATTATTGTTGTGCTCTTTGTGGTGACAAAAAAATCAGAAAATGAGGAATACCCTTCAATTGGGGAATGACTAAACAAATTGTGGTATTTGTTAGTGATGGAATACTATTGTGCTCAAAGGAATAATGAACTGGACGAATTCCATGTGAACTTGAACAACCTCCAGGAACTGATGCAGAGTGAAAGGAGCAGAACCAGAAGAACCTTATGCACAGAGACAGAAACACTGTGGCACAATCGAATATAATGAACTTCTCTATTAGCAACAATGCAATGACCCAGGACAATTCTGAGGGACTTAGGAGAAAGAACACTATCCATATTCAGAGGAAGAATTCTGGGAGTAGAAACACAGAAGAAAAAGAACTGCTTGATCACATGGGTTGATGGGGATGTGATTGGAGATGTAGACTCTAAATGATCACCATGATACAAATATCAATAATATGGAAATAGGTCTTGATCAATGACACATATAAAACCCAGTGGAACTGCATGTACACTATAGGAGGGAGGTCGGGGAAAGAATAGAAAGAACATGAATCTTGTAACCATGGAAAAATCTTATAAAATAATTAATTAAATAAAATTTTCTATTAAAAAATCAAGATAAAAATAAAACAAAACCAACAAACAAAACAAATAAAAAAAAAAACAAACACATAAAAAAATGATCAGGTTTCAACATTCTTCCAGCCTAAGACACTGAGGAAGTTGGAAAAAGATAATTATTATACAGGAATGGAAAATGGCCCATGTCAATGAAATACCAATAGTATGATTAGGTATTAGTTATGAAAGTAGCAGACGTTTTATAATATATTTGGGCAAGAGACAGTAAAGGTAGTTGGAAACTGGAGAGAGATGAAAGGGGACATTGTACTGGTACTGCAGAACCAGATGGTGTATGACAAATCTGTTGTCTTTACTCACTTCAGGATCATAGTTCAAGGGCAGAGAGGAACATCTAATAATAAGGAAATAGGAGCCTTGAGGAGCAGTGTCACTTTTGATCACAAGAGATCAAGGATCCTGAGGAATATATCATTTCTGGGTCCAAGGTAGTAGGGTTCCTGAGGACATGTAGAGATTGTAATATCAAAGGATTAGTGGTCCTTTTTAGGCAAGGACCAGAGTGCAGACTGTGAAAGCAATGGCCATACTTTGCCTCAAATCACACAAGCATGGTAGCACCTAAAACTTCCAAATCTCTAGAACTAGTTCTGAAAAAAAGCAGTGCAAAAAAACCAACAACAAACAAACAAAAAAGCCTGAAGCTTGAAATAATGCCCCTCCATCCATCATGCAAGGAATGGAGTCAAACTTTAATATAAAGTTCAAAATCAAGAAACAGTATGGGAAAATGAGGAAAAAAGAAAAAAAGGGACATGATATCAAACCAGTGTGGTGACAGACAAGATCAAGATGAAAACTAAGAAGACCATTAAATGCAAATAGCTACAAGCAAAGCCTCAAAAATGTGAATTTAATACAAGACAAAAACATCATGGAAGATGCAAAAAATGATTTTCAAAATTAAATGAGTAATAGAAGAAAAATTACATAAAGAAATAAGATAAAGTGAAGAAATCATGTTGTTGTGCTATTAGTGGAATGGTAAACTAGTCCTACCATTAGGAAGAATTTACTACTTCCTCCAAAAGGCTACAAAACCTTGCACACCCTTTGACCAAGAAATACCGGAAATCTGGGAAGATGGGGGCATAGAAGCAGCAAGGCTCCAGACCTCAATAAAACCCTTCACCACCAATTAAGGACAAAGGGCTCCAAGGGAACAGAAAACCAAATCTGACAACAGAAAAGAGCTGGGGGATCCTCTAGATGAACCCAACTTAAAAGCTTCACAGAAAAAAAAAGAGATAAAAAGCCTGAATTCTTGGAACTGTCCAGTGGGAGGGGCAAGAAAGGAGGAAGATCCCAGGTCCCCTCCTGCACCTAATGTGCTGAGTCTCCAGCAGATCCTGGAATCCCTGGGTGGGCTGGGGTGCTAGTCCAAGGGAATGCCTCGCTGGCACAGCTGTGCCAAACTCAAGGCTCTGATCATGGACTGCAGGTAGGCTGCTGGGGGAGAAACCCAGAGAGGGCAAACAAACACTCCATCTTGCACTGACCCCCCCTCCCATTTTCTCTGGAGGTTTTGACCTTAGGGCACTTCTGCAGATCAACCCCACCTGGCATAATCCTATCAATATAGCAGACAAGAAGTCTTCAGAGGGCAGGGAAGCTCCAACACTCCTCTCCCACAGATTACAATGAAAGTAGCCAAATTCACTTCTTTAGCTTTTACCACCAGTTGGAGAAAATCTGGCCTTGGTCCCACTAACCTAATTAGTCAACAGAGCAGAGAAGGAGCCCTCCCAGGACTGAGTATCCCAAACCCAAAGATAAAAAAATGATCAGAGGATTAAGATTACAAACAATTACAAGGGGGAAAGAATGAAAAAATGAGTAAACAACAGAAAAAGAAAAAAAAAACACAATCCACAGCTTCTATCCAGAAACTGAACAAAGATCAAATGGATCAAAAGAAGATCAAGGAACACCAAGAAAAAAAAAACATAGAAACTTCAGTGAAATGGACATAGGCTTTGGAAGAACTCAAAATTCAATTAAATCAAGAACTCAAAATTCAAATAACTCAAGAACTCAAAAAACAATCAACAGAGGCTGAAGACAATTGGTAAAAGGAACTACATGAACTAAAACAAGAAAATAGTGTCTTAAAATCCAAAATTGACCAGCTAGAAAATGAAGCAAAGAAGGTAAAAGATGATCTACAAAGAAAATCAGACCAGAAGGAGAAGGACAACCAAAAAGTCATGGGTGAAATTCAGTCTTTAAAAATTAGAATTCAACAACTAGAAGCAAGGATAAAATAGAAAAGAGATCATAATAAAGTTAGTACTGCATTGGTACCCAAGGAATGTCAAAATGTAGATGCTTCTAGTAGGCTGGATAGTTTCTTAGTGGAAAATTAAAGGAGAGATGAATATGAATTGCATAATATCAGAATTGGAAGATATCTCCGAGGCCAAGTAGTCTGATCTACACCTGTAAGGAACCCCTACTATAAAATACTTAACAGGTGACCTCACACCCCAATATTCCTCACATAAAAACAACCACTTCTATACAGTTAAAAGTTATAGGAAGTGTTTCTTTGCATCAAGCCAAAATTTGCATCTAGAGACAAAAAGAGCAAGTTCAATCCTTTCTTTTGTTTCATTTGTTTATGAATGGTTCAATATTAGTAAAACCACCAACATAATTGACCATATCAACAAGCTAACAAAGAAAAGCACATGATTATCTCAATAGATGCTGAAAAAACCTTTAACAAAATACAACACCTATTCCTATTGAAAACACTATAATGGGGGGCAGCAGGGTAGCTCAGTGGATTGAGAGTCAGGCCTAGAGATAGGAAGTCCTAGGTTCAAATCTGGCCTTAGACACTTCCCAGCTGTGTGACCCTGGGCAAGTCAAGTGCCCATTTTGCCCACTCTTACCACTCTTCCACCTATGAGCTAGTACACAGAAGTTGAGTTTAAAAGAAAACACTAAAATGTATAGGAATAGAAGGACCTTTCCTAAAAATAATAAACAGCATTTATCTAAAACCATCAAAAAGCATCATATGCAATGGGGATGAATTAGAAGCTTTCCCAATAAGATCAGGAGTGAAACAAGGATGCCCATTATCACCTCTATTATTTAACATTGTACTAGAGACACTAGCACTAGCAATTAGAGAAGAAAATAGATTGAAAAGCATTAAAAGAGGCAAAGAGGAGACTAAGCTATCACTCTTTGGAGATGATATGATGGTCTACTTGAAAAATCCTAGAAAATCAACTAAAAAGCTAGTGGAAATAATCAACAACTTTAGCAGTTTCAGGATACAAAATAAATGCATGTAAATCATCAGCATTTCTACATATTTCCAACACATCTCGGTAGCAAGAGTTAGAAAGAGAAATACCATTTGAAATCACCCTTAAACCAGTGATGGGCAAACTATTGCCCACGGGCCAGATCCAGGCCTTAGTTTGCCCATCACTGCCTTAAGCAATTCCATAATCACTACATCTGGATGTGGGGGCATAGTGATTAGGGAATTACTTAAAGCAATGATAGGAAAACTATGGCCTGCATCTGGCCTGTGGGCAATAGTTTGCCCATCACTGCCTTAGACAATATAAAATACTTAGGAGTCTATCATCCAAAACAAACACAGGAATTATATGAACACAACTGTAAAACAGTTTCCAAACAATTAAAACTAGATCTAAACAATTAGAAAAAACATTGATTGCTTGTGGGCAGGATGAGCTAACAAAATAAAAATGACCATTCTAACCAAATTAATTTACTTATTTAGTGCCATACCTATCAAACTACTAAGAAACTTTTTTACTAAATTAGAAAAAAGTAAAACAAAGTTTATTTGGAAAAACAAAAAGTCAAGAATATCAAGGGCAATAATAAAAAAAATGGGAAGGAAGGCAGCCTAGCAATACCAGATATTAAACTGTACTATAAAGGAGTGGTCATCAAAACAATATGATACTGGCTAAGAGAAAGAAGGGTAGATCAGTGGAATAGACTTGGGGTAAGTGACATCAGCAAGACAGTCTATGATAAACCCAAAGAGCCCAACTTTTGGGACAAAAATCCACTATTTGACAAAAAGAGCTGGGAAAATTGGAAAACAATATGGGAGGGATTAGGTTTAGATCAACATCTCACACCCTACGCCAGGATAAATTCAGAAGGGGTGAATGCCTACCTTTCAAGTCGTGTTCAGTAGGAGAGCCCCATGACTCCTTCTTGTTGTAGGTTTGGATTTCTGTCTTTTTAAAGCACTTTTTAAAGATTAGTATGGAAGTATAATCACTTTTACTGTTACTAAACTGCCATCCCGACTCCACCCTCCCTCCTTTTTCTATCTACATTTTTCAATTACTCAGTTATTAATATGTATACTATTTGAAGTCAGGGACTTTTTTTTGCTGTATTCTTAATGTTCAATATACATAGTTCCTGGACCATAATAAGCACCTAATAAATGGTTATTGATTTACTGATTAGTCATGCCTATAAAATTTACCTTATTAAACACATATCATTATTTGAGACTTTCCTGATCATTTTGGATCATCTAATTCTAATTCCAATTGAATCATCTAAGCTATTCTTTCTAGTTTTATGTTTCCTAAAAAATGATTAGAAGAATTTGTTCAGACTAAGTCAAAATCACAAAGTAGAGGCAATAACAACTCAAACCTCTCTGAAATTTTTCTCCAACCAACTTTAAAGTAATCTTACAAAATGAATATTGGAGTGGCAGAAGCAACAAGGGAATAGAAGGAAGCAACTTTCCTGCAGAAAACAACTTGGAAAGGAGGCAGAAAGGGATTGGTTCACTGGGGTTAGAGGAGAGAACAATCTGCAGCAAAGCCACAACAAATAATACCCACATAAGCCAACAGCAAACTCCCCTTCATCAAAGTACTGCTCCAGGTTCTGAACCTGGGTCCAAGACAACTTTTAGATTCTGAAACCCTACCTAATCCAAAAGCAGAGCAACTCTAGTTCAAAACCTTTGAAATTCAAAGCCCTTGTAGTAAGATGGCAATAAACCTACAAGCCCTAGTGTAAGACAGTCCATGGTGCTCCTAACTAGTATAGGCCAAAAGAAAGGCTCCAATCTTAGTTCTAAGCACAAGCTGAGGCCCCAAACTCCAGGAGAGGGAAGTTGGCAGTGTGTCTAGCTTGTTGAAGACCAAAGAAAGGCCCAGAACTCCTGCATAAGCCTGAAGTGAGGACATGAAACTCCATGCAAATCATTCCATGGTGTGTCTGTTCTGTGTAAACTCAGAATGTGGCCTACAACACCTGACTGAGTCCAAATTTAGGCCCCAAGCACCAATTATTTCATTCCTAAATTTTTCTTGAGTATTTAAGTAATTAGAAGGAGCATGTGTTGACAGAGAGTGCAAGAGTAGGTGATTTAAAATGGCATGATGTGCAAAAGCAAAATAAAAGGAGAAAAAGAGGATTGCACTGAGAGAAAAAGGAAGGGAGAGCAGGTAAAATGGGATAAATTATATCACCTAAAGTTGTATAAAAATATTCTAGATGAGGGGAAGATGAGGGTGGTGCCTGACAATACTTAAAACTTACTCACATCATAATTGGCTCAAAGAAGGAATAATGTGATAATGAGATTATATCTACCCTGCCCAACTTTAGATTTAATCACCAAAGGTGAAAATATCTCCACTTAACTCACAAGTTGGGAGGTCTGTGACCCACATGTGTTAGAGTGAGTGACAAATCAAAATTTACTGACTATCTCCTGGGCAGTCCTAAGAAAAGCATTTGTTGTGATTGGACACAAACTAAGGGGAAGGCACAGGAAGTGACACATAAGAAGCCCCTTTAAAAGAGAACTCAGTGAGCTCAGCTGGGTTCTTCTGGTTTGTGACTTGGACTTGGAGGAGCTCTGGAGCTTGGACCCTGATAACTTGGAGAGATTGTTCTTAAATCTTTCCTTTGGAATTCCATGTGGTTAATGTAAAGACTGAATCTTCCTGAACTTCTCTTAAGGAATTTCCCTTTCAAAGAGACTCTGTGACTGAAGCTTTTGCTTCATTTGCCTCTGGGGCCCTTCTCTCCTCCAGCCATCTGTCTTTCCAGCCTTGGGCTCAAGGCCGAATCTCCCTAGGCTGAGGGTTAATTAGATCTGCCAGGGTTAAACTAGGGAATTTGAGCAAATTACCTAATGTGTTAGGTTACTTATCCTATCTTATCCTCTCTAATTTTCTTACTTTCTCTCTTTTCATTTATAAATAAACTTCCATAAAGTTCAATTTGACTTGATGTTATTCTTTAATTGGGGATTGATGATTATTCAATTTCCTGGCCACCAAACATTTTAATATTCACCCAATCAAAACTCCTTTTTACCCTTTACATTAACAACCATATTCATTTGAGTACAGAATCCTATTTTAGCATTAAAAGAAGTTGGAGGGGAATAAGAAGTGGAAACTGATAGAAGGGAAAGGGAAGTGAGGATAGTGATTAAAAGTAAAAGACCTGTAAGGAGGGACAGAGAGAGAGCACAGGATCAAAAGGGGAAGATAAGATGGAAGGAAATACAAAGTTGGTAATTATAAGTAAGAATATAAATGGGATGAACTCACCCATAAAGCAAAAGTGGAGAGCAGAGTGGATTTAAAAATTAGAAACCTATATTTTGTTTACAAGAAACATATTTGAGAATGGGAGTCACACAGAGAATAAAGGGTAGGGGCTGGAGAAGACTTTATTGTACTTCAACTGAAGTAAGAAAAGCAGGAGTACAATTATGATATCAGTCAAAGCTAAAGCAAAAATAGGTCTAGTTAAAAGAGATAAGGAAAGAAATTACATCTTGATAAAAAGAACCATACATCATTATGTAAAATCAAAACTAAACATATATGTACCAAAGGGCATAGTTCCAAAATTTTGAAGTAGAATATAAATGAGCTTTTGGATTAGTAGGGAACCTCAACTTTCTCCTCTTAGAACTAGATCAATCTAACAAAAAAAAAAAAGGAAAAAAGGGAAAAGAAAGAAAGGGAAGTACAAGAAATTTTAGGAAAGTTAGATTTAATAGATGTAGTATACAGAATTGGGGGATATAGTTTTTTCTAGCTTTGGCTGAGTTCCAAAAAGCTGTTAGAGGTTTTAGAATCTTGAGGAGAGAGGCAGTTGACTGGATCTTCCGTGGAGGGAGGAAGTCAATGAGCGAGCTCTTAGATTATCTAGCTTCAATATTGAAATTTAGCCTAGCATTGATATATTTACTTAAGAAATCATTATTTTAGATAGACCCTTTATATCTTCCTTTCCTAATACCACCCTGCCTTCCCTCCCTTACCTTAGTGGCTGTGGAGTTTATAAGGAGAGAAATTAGAGAGGAGTTAAATCTGTGAAGAGTTATCTAATTGACAGCATTATTTATAATTTAATCAAATCATCATTTATTTTCTTTTAGATAGCATTTTGTAAAACTGAGTGAGGCAGGTCCTTACTCAGATTCCATCTTTACTTCCCTTCCCCCACCTGAGGTTCCTGAGATAACTAATAGGGCTTTCCTTTAATCCACCTTCCTAACAATCATCCTTCAAACAAATAAATCCTTTGTGTTTCAATAGTCCTATTTAGTGTAATTTGTCTGTTAGTTATCAAGAGGGAAGAAGAGGGAAAGAGACAACGTACTCTGAGCTTAGAGGGTAGGTGAGGCATCCATCTTGAAGGAAGGTGTTACTTCAAAATAGGTCCCTTTCTGTGAAATTAACTAAAGCCTGTTTGTTAATTTCAGTCTAGTCTATTTCCCTCAGCTTGTGTTTGAGTCTAAGTCCCTGTCTGTAAGACTGCAGTGTTAGTCTGTTTAGCCTAACTTCTTTTCTCCCAAAAGATCTCTGTTTTCCTTCTGTGTTATACTCCTGACTTCAGTCCTATTATACCCTGAATCTCCTTTAATCCCAGTCTACCTGTAGCCTAATTTATCCATTTACCAAGTCTCCAACATCCTCCTTTCAATTCCCTTATCCCAAATACCTTTCCTCAAATTACCCCCATAAGACAAGAAATTTTAGGAAAGTTAGATTTAATAGATCTCTGGAGAAAATTGAATGGAAATAAAAAAGAAAATACCATATTTTGAGAAGAAAAAGGTAACTATAAAAATTCACCATATGTCATGGCATAAAAACTTCACAACCAAATCCAGAAAGGAACATTTAATAAATGCATCTTTTATAAATCACAATATAACAAATATTATAATCAATAAGGGTCTATGGAATGACAAGTTAAAATTTAATTGGAAATGAAATAATTTAATTCTAAAAAGCAAAGGGTCTAAGAACATATTATAGAAACAATCATTAATTTAATTAATGAAAATGACAATGATGAGATAATATATCAAAATTTATAAGACAGAGCCAAAGCAATACTAAAGGGAAATTTTATATCTCTAAATGCTTATGCCAATAAAGAAGAGAAAAAACAGATGAGTTGGGCACGAAGCTTAAAAAAACCTAGAAAAAGACCAGTTTAAAATCCCCAACTAAAGACTAAATTGGAAATCTGAAAAATCAAAGGAGAAAGCAATTAAATTAAAGGAAAAAAGCCATTGAACTAGTAAATAAGAATAGGAGATGATTTTAAGAGAACAAAAATAGAGCATTGATTAAATTGGTTTAAAAAAGAAAGAAGGAAATCAAATGAAATGGATGAATTTACCACCATTGATGAGGAAGCTGATGCAATTGTTAGGATCTATTTTGCCCAATCATATGCCATTAAATCTTACAATTTAAATGAAATGTATGAATATTTACAAAAATATAAATTGTCCAGATTAACAAATGAGGAAATATAATCATCAAATAATCCCAACTCAGGAAAAAATACACTGAATATGCTGTCAATGAGCTCTCTAAGAAAAAATCCCCATGACCAAATGAATTCACAAGTAAATTCTTTCAAAAACTTAAAGAACAATTAATCCCAATACTATATAAACTATTTGACAAAACAGGCAAAGAAGGAGCCCTCCTGAATTCTTTTTATGAAAGAAATGTTGTTGATTCCTAAGCCAGGAAAAGCAAAAACAGAGAAATAAAATTTTAGGCCAATTTTCTTAATGAATATTGGTGCAAAACTCTATAAAAATATATACTAGTAGGGAGACAAAATCAATATACCACAGGGATCATTCATACACTACAACAAGGTGGAAATTATACCAGGAATGCAAAGCTGATTTAATACTAGGAAAAATATAATCATAGTTGAACATATTAAAAAAAAAACTTACAAAAATCACATCATTTTTCCCACTAGGTGCAAAAAAAGGCTTTGAGAAAATAAAAGACCCATTTCTATTAAAAACACTGGAAAGCAGTTCCGGGTTAAGATGGTGGCAGAGTAAAAAGCAGCTCTTAACCTCTCCTGACCAAAACACACAAAACTCCTCAAGGGGACATAAAAACAAGTCCAGACGAACGGAGGAACCCCACAACAGGGTGCAGCGTGGAAGGTACATGGAATCAGGGCATTTCCATGCTATAAAGGGGTGAAACAGCTCTCACTAAATCGCAGGCTGAGCAACCACCCCACCCCCACCTACTACACACACACCACCTATAGCGCTGAAGCCAGTTAAAAAGAAATAGAGCAAGTTTGGGGCACCCATCGAGTCATTGGCAGCTCCAGGGCCTGTTCCTGAGAGCAGCAAGATTTGGGACCCCAATAAGCCAAAGAACACACATGAAATCTGAACGCGGGAGCAGAGCACAGGAGCGATGGAGGCGTGGGTGGAGGCAGACACAGCCACGAGCTAAAGCTCTGAAACCCTGAGTGGGGAACCAGCATAGATGGGTATATGACTGTGGAAGCAGCGCCCTGAGACTTGTAAAGGAACCTCCAGCAGAGGATCAAGCTAGGGGGTCCACCAGGGGGCTTGACCTTGGAAAAAACCAGAACTCAGACCTCAGGAGCCAAAAAGACCGTGGACAGACCCCGAGCGCGAGGATAAAGCTGAGAAGCTGCTGGGCTAATGATGGCTACCCAGACTCAGGAAGTTCAGAAGAGAAAGATAAACAACAAGAAAAAGAAGTCTTTAACACTCGAAAACTTTTACACAGAGAAAATCCAGACAACTGAGCAAACAGAGGAGGAGAACAAACAAGCATCCGGGCCCTCCTCAAATAAGGAAAACAGGTCACAAGCTATGGAAGAGTTCAAAACTGAGATTCTGAGGAAGATGGAAGAGATCTGGCAAGAAAATAACAGTTTAAAAGGTAGAATCTTGCAATTGGAAAGTGAGGCTCAGAAATCATATGAACTGATAAGCAAAGTGAACCAGATTGAAAAAAGAAAACCAAAAGATCATAGCTGAAAACGAAAAGTTTAGAGCTGAAAACGAAAAGTTTAGAGCCAAAAACCAGTCCCTAAAGGCTAGAATTGAGCAATTAGAAGCTAATGATCTCTCAAGACAACAAGAACAAATAAAACAAAATCAAAAGACTGAAAAAATAGAAGGAGAAATATCTCAATGAGAGAGTGACAGACCAAGAAAACCAGTCTAGAAGAGACAATTTGAGAATAATTGGTCTTCCAGAAAAACCAAAAATTAATAGAAACCTGACTCTATACTAAAAGAAATTATTCAGCAAAATTGCCCTGAAGTCCTACAACAAGAGGGCAATATAGGCACCAAAAGGATTCATAGAACACCCACTACATTCGATCCAGAGAAGAAAACAGCCAGAAATATAATTGCGAAATTCAAGAGCTCTCAAGCACAAGACAAAATCTACAAGAACCCAGAAAGAGACAATTCAAATATCAAGGAACACCAATCAGGATCACAAAGGACCTGGCAGCCTCCATGCTAAAAGACCGTAAGGCTTGGAATACAATATTCAGAAAGGCAAGAGAGCTGGGCCTGCAACCACAGATCAACTACCCATCAAAATTGACTATATATTTCCAGGAGAAAGTATGGGCATTCAACAAAATTGAAGAATTCCAAGTATTTGCACAGAAAAGACCAGGGCTAAATGGAAAGTTTGATATCCAGCCACAAAAATCGAGAGAAACATGAAAAGGTAAATAAGAAACAGAGGGGAAAGAAAGAAAACTTATAATTTTTAAATTTGCCTTTTTAAGGGCCTCAGTAAGATCTAATTATATATATTCCTATGTAGAGAAATATTATGTATAATTCTCTGTAGTGAACTCTATTCACTATTATAGTATCCACTATTATAGTAATCAGAAGAATAATTCACAGAGGGTGGAACACTAAATAATCTAAGATGACATGGGGGATGGGAAAGAGGGGGTGAATAGAAGGGGACACCAAGAGAAACTTGAGTGAATAAGAAAAATAGGATATTCTATTACACACAAAGAGGGTATGGGAAGGAGAGGGGACAAATACTATTATAAGAAGGAGAGGAAGAGAGCATTAAGAGGTAATAATCAAACCTTACTCTCAGTGTAATCAACCCGGAGAGGGAAGAGTAGCTATACTATCCATTGGGACATAAAACTCTTATCTAACCCTTCTGAGAAAGACAGAAGGGATAAATCAAGGGAAACAGGGGAGTGGGGAGGTCAAAAAAAGGGAGGGGAGAAGATGGAGGGAATTCATTAGGCCTTTAAAAAACAAAAAGAGGGGAATAACAAGGGAGGGGGCAGAAAGGGAAGTCAATCAAGGGAGGGGATAAGGGATACCGGCTCAAAACGAACCACTGGTTTAAAAGAAAATAGTGTAAGAAGAAGGGGTGGGTCTAGGGGAGGATAAAAAATATCAGTGAATGCACAAGTGATAATTGGAACTCTGAATGTGAATGGGATGAACTTGCTCATAAAATGGAAGCAAATAGCAGAGTGGATTAGAAACCAAAATCCTACCATATGTTGTCTACAAGAAACACATATGAGGCGGGTGGACATACACAAGTTTAAGGTTCATGGCTTGAGCAAAATATTTTGGGCGTCAAATGAGAAAAAGAAGGTAGGAGTGGCTATTATGATTTCTGATAAAGCCAAAGTAAAAATAGATATGATTAAAAAAGACAGGGAAGGTCATTACATCCTGATTAAAGGCAGTATAAATAAAGAGGAAATAACACTGCTCAATATGTATGCACCAAGTGGCATAGCATCCAAATTCATAAAGGAGAAACTGGCAGAGCTCAAGAAGGAAATAGATAGTAAAACCATACTAGTGGGAGATCTAAATATTCCTCTTTCAGATCTAGATAAATCAAACCGAAAAATAAATAAGAAAGAGGTAAGAGAGGTGAATGAAGTCCTAGAAAAATTAGATTTAATTGATATGTGGAGAAAAATAAATAGGAACAAAAAGGAATAAACCTTCTTTTCAGCTGCACATGGCACATTCACAAAGATTGACCATGTTATAGGGCATAGAACAATTGCAAACAAATGCAAACGAGCAGAAATAATAAATGTAAACTTCTCAGATCATAATGCAATAAAAATAATAATTATTAAGGGCACCTGGACAGGAAAATCAAAAACTAATTGGAAATTAAATAATATGATTCTCCAAAACCAATTTGTCAAAGAAGGAATCATAGAAACAATCAATAATTTCATTGAAGAAAATGACAATGATGAGTCATCCTACCAAACTATGTGGGATGCAGCCAAGGCAGTACTCAGGGTGAAATTTATATCCTTGAGTGCATATATTAACAAATTAAGGAGGGCAGAGATTAATGAATTGGGCATGCAACTCAAAAAATTAGAAAGCGAGCAAATTAAAAATCCCCAGATGGAAACTAAATTAGAAATACTAAAAATCAAGGGAGAAATTAATAAAATCGAAAGTAAAAGAACTATTGAATTAATAAATAAGACTAGAA